>NW_010321767.1:0-19898 GCF_000700745.2 Antrostomus carolinensis
AAAAACTAGGTTGCAATGCTCATAATCTGGAGCACATTGGCCAGCTTCAGAAGTCAATACATCAGGCCAAAGATACATCCTTATACCTTGGAGTTAATAAGTTGTATACAGATAATTATAAATTTTTGAATAATTGTTTTTAAAACAATAAAAGCTGCTGCATGTTAGATCAAAAATCATATATATTCTTTCCTACTCCACAACTGAACAATATAAGAGGATAAGAACCTGGAATGATAAACACTTGCAAACAACCAGCTGATGTGCCACTTGCAAAACAGGGTCATAACTACATGAGAAAATTAAATTGATGGAAGATGATGATGACAACTATCATTTAATTACACAGTAGTAATTTTCTTTAAAAAAAGAGTATCTGCAGTCCTGCAAGTCGTAACTAGAATTGCCAATTCCAGTCCTGTTTAGCAGTGGTTTCCACTACAGGCAACTCATCTGGCTGCATTCTCTTTTTTCCAAGCTGCTTCCAGTCTTCCAGGTTCTCTCTTCCTGCAAGCAGCTTACCAGGGAAATTCTGGAGCCATTTCCTTAGGGTATCAAATAACAGAAAACTCTGTCTGCACTCCTCTTAAGTTCTCAGAACAAACTGTTGCATCAGTTCAATGTCTCCTCTCTTTGATTCACCAGCTTCTCTCCTCTCTGAAGCTCACCCTCCTATTGCTTGATGTCCTCTCCTTCTCACCACCATTTTCTGCTCTACTTTCCCCACCATGTTGTGCTTCCAGTTTTAAACCACTTTTCCAGCTGCCCTTCACTCCCTGCCATATCCTACTCAGCCTAATGCTGCCAGTTCTCATCTTGGGGATCCTTCCCTTGGCTTTGTTACTGTAGATCTGCTTTTGCTTATTTTAATATAAACATAAGAAAATTAGTGATGGGTAAATGTCTAAATAGGTTACCTCAGGAAAAACAGCAGAAAAACCAACATGACAAAAAACATTTGTGGTACTGTTGAAGTTTTCTGCCATGTGGCTGCTAAGAAGCTTTTAAATAAAAAATAAGAGAGCTTTTAAATGACAAAAGTGGCAAGGGAGCAGCAGGAGTGTCTTGGGTCATCCAAGAGTTCTGTATTAGACGTTTGGTTTAGTCATGAATTCTGGCACAAACACTTTTGACCTCACTGGGGAATAGGTCTGAACTAAAACAACACTGCAAGATCTACACATTTTTGAGTCATGTGTTTCAAATGAAACGTTCTTGCCTGTTAAATTTGGAGGTCATTAACTAAAAGTCCAAACAAGGGAAACCAATATGAGCAGCACCTCAAGCAATCACACGCATCTAATTGCATCTACATTACATAGTATTTCGACACACTATTCCACTCGCACTACACTGCTGACCTGTGCAGAACTGCATGACAGCTTTTCTGCTGTTGCAGGAGGCAGAATAATGCTGACAGCTGAGTGTTTGATATGGTGAAAGACAATGGATGGGAAGTTGCAATCCCATTTGTTCAGAAAACCACTTGCAGTGTAAGAGTATCTTTCCAAGCTGGCTTTTATTTGCATCTTCAAGATGCTTCCTAAGATATTTTCCATTTTAGTATCTACATCACTGTGGTACATCCCTTCAGAGGGACAAATGCATCCTCTAAAAGCAATTTGTGACTTCAGTACAGGCATCTAAGTAAAACTAAAACGTTCCTCTACCAACCACAAGGGAACACTCTCGTTTCTTCTCAGAGGGGGAGTTATATCAGCCAATGGGTGTGCAAACCAGCCAGCAAACTATGTTGTTGTTTTTTATTTTGAGGATGCATACTAAAGTGCTGTGTACTTGCTTGCACTACACTGAGAGGTGATAAAATTAACCACTACCAACCACAGACTTGGCTTTTAAAAATGTGTATCCACCTAGCTCAAATATTCTCTATAACTCAGACCACTAAACTACCACCCTTTCCTTCAAACACGAAAATGAGCAACAGTTTTTGGAAAGGAGGGTATTAAATTAAGAGGAATAAATTATGTCTTGCTTTAACGACTCACCTGAGAATCTATTTTAATTAGTGCAATGTCAGCTTTTTCATCAACATCTTTAATTTTAGCTTCATAGGTTTCACCGTTCTTCAGCTCCACCTTCACCCGGTTTTTGTTGGTGACGACATGGGCGTTTGTCACGATCAGTCCATCTTCTGAGACAATGAACCCTGAACCACTGGCAACAGGAATCTCCCTCTTCGAATAAGGGAGTCTAAAAGACATGGGAAAGAAACATTTATTGCTGAAAAAAAGTTGAAAGTTCACAAATTACTCCAAATAACACACAGTCAAAAGAGTCTGGTGGTTTTTAATGCTGTTACTTACTATCATTAACAAGAAAATGCACATCCATTAGTTTAACTTTCTTTTTCTTTTTGCCAGAACTCTTAAATTATATTTAATTCTTAAGCATGACAAATATTTATCATCTCAAAAACCTCTCTGCTATTAAATAACAATAATCAACATTTCTGGCACACAGTGGCAGCTGTTTTCAAGAATAGAAAAATCAAAACCAGGCATCTTGTTTACTTGCGAAATAATTCAATGTGAACCACAGCAGGAGCGATCTTCTCCACCACATCTGCTATAAAGTTGTATTTGTGCCGCAGGCTGTTAGGATGTTCTTGGCCTGAAATAGAAACAGAAAACATGTCATGAGTTCTTCAAGTGACAGGAGAAGGGTCATTGCTAAACACCTGAATTAAAAAAAGCTCCAACTGGGTATCTTTCCCTTCCTTAAGCACCATCTGCAGCACAGCCCTTGTCCCCAGATTTCCCTTCTGGCTCTTTGCACAGAAGAGGCAGCAGGCCTCAGCATTAGGACAAAAGGATCCATGAAACCTCCTGGTTTCGATTGCATGTAACTGGGCCATGGGGCAACAGATCTGCTGTTCGAAGTGTGGCCGCAGCACTAGGCCAGCCCATGGTTCAGCACATCCCACCATGGATGGCTCCTGAGGACAAGACGTTGGAGGAGTGTAGGGTTTAGTCCATGTCTGCACTGCCCCACTCTTCCCTTCATGAAAGGTACCTTGTACTTAGATGCCTCCATTACTGCTCTCACCTCCTTTCTTTTCTGGAAGGTCTATTTAGCTTGTATGGTCTTCTCAGATTAAACAAATGGACTCTGTTCCTCTGACAAAATGTGCCTGCTTAGTGGAACAGGCTGCCCAGAAAGGTGGTAGAAGCTCCAACCCTGGAAACATCCAAGGTCACGCTGGATGAGGCTCTGAGCAACCTGATCTGGTTGAAGATGTCCTTGCTCACTGCAGGGGGGTTGGACTAGATGACCCTGAAAAGTTCCTTCCAACCCAAACCAGTCTGTGATTCAATGATTTTTGATGCTTCATGCTGCTGCATTTGTAAAATGCTGATGCCAACAAGGTCCTAAACCCAGTTTAAGCCTACAGCAGCTGCTGTGAAAGTTTAACTTGGGTATGAGGCTTGTGCTGCCTCTGCCACCAGTGTCCCCATAAAGCTTGAACCACCAGCTTCTGCCTGGAATATAAACATGAATGCCCATTCCCTGCACTCCACACAACCATACTCAGGGCATCCTTTCCACTGACACAGCTTGTGATCCATTAACTCCATAGAGGAGTGGATCCCACCTACTTTGGAGTTACTGAATCACCCTCAAGGCTGTAAAATAGATACACACAGGAAAACAATGGGACCACAAAGCTCTGCATTCCTGGGCAGTGCTGTAACACAAAAGCTCATGGTCACCGAGTATTCAAGAGAGGTCAGTGGGATTTTCAAAAGCAACTGGATACAGAACACCCATTGTGGCCAACAGAAAAACCTGTCTGCACCATCAAATGGCAAAAAATATCTGAAAAAACCCTCACAATTCTGACACAGCTTCCCCTTCTCAAGCAGTTCAGGGGCAAAACTTCTGGGGTTTTTTTTGGGAGCAATTAAGCAATTGGAACAGTCCAAAGAGTTATCTTGTATTTCCCTAGAGGCAAAGAAACACTCTTTGTTTTCATTAGTCTCCCCATTTTATCTGATGCCTCCATCTCACATTATAAAGGCACAAGCCGAGGCAGTAATTGACTTTCAGGTGAGTATTAACATGCTGTGCTGCTCCCATCCACCCCGACCATTTGGCCTCTAAATCCATCCAGAGATTAAAGCAGTAAGCAGCTTGTGGATGCTGTAAGTGCCTGTGATGGTGTAACGGGATGATTTATTTGCAGAACTGTAGAAGGAGAGACAGGACTATCCTATAAAATCATCCCAATACCGATACCTGAATGACCTTGACTATTTGAAAACGAGACTGGAAAAATGTGCAAATTTTTAAGTACATATCAGAGGCAAAAATGCAGGGCAGGAGATTCAGAAGAATGACTTGGGAAGAAAACATTGCTACTTTTAATACTAACTAGATACTGATTTGATTTAGGGGTCAACAATGGTGGTTCAGATGACTTACCAATGCCAACCAGCCCACACTGCCCTCATGAGAGGGGTAGATGCTCAACCCAAACACTACCTGATCACTCAGGAACAGGGTTTTTTTTTCCCCATTTATACCCTGTGAAGCATCTTAAGGGTTTTTTAAATGCAATCTGTCATGAACAGCAGCCGCAGCAGTAACCACATAATCCGCTCTGCAGTTTCAGATCACAGTTCAGAGACGTTAATCTGCTTTACGAAGCAGGAAAAAAAAATCAGGAAACTGTCTCCTCACCTCCTCTTTTCCTCAAAAGTATTCTGTGCTTTGTCTGACTTACACAGAAGATGTTTCCCTTGGATTTTTATGCTAGAAAGGTATAAGGTCTTGCTGATTGACCAATATTAATTTTACCAAAGCATTCATGTTCTCTTTGTTAGAAATATTCAGTATCAAATGAACCGTGTCATTGCTGTAAAGTTGACAACTATAATGGGAGTGCTTTGGAAAACTGGTAGGAGAATGAGTACTCACATTAAATAGGAGCTGTTGGAAGTACTCACATTAAATAGGAGCTGTTGGAAGTACTCACATTAAATAGGAGCTGTTGGAAGTACTCACATTAAATAGGAGCTGTTGGAAGTACTCACGTTAAATAGGAGCTGTTGGAAGTACTCACATTAAATAGGAGCTTTGATACATCATCAGATTGGATTAGTGTGATGTTGGGATAAAATGCCACAGGGCACTGCTGTATCCATCAATATGCTTTTTGATCACTGCATATAAAATGATTTTGTTTCAGTTACAATGCTGTAGACATTCAAAGGTCACATCCTGCCCTTGAAAATGAGAGCTCCCACGGATGAGGGAACTGCTCAGGAAACGTGAAGCTTTTTTTATGCCTCTGATCTTTTTTGCACTTAGCTATTCAAGAAGAAGAGAAAGGAAAGGATGCCCGAGCTGCACATGGTGAGACTGCTAATACTTCACCTCAGAGAGCTGCCTTCACTTTGAGTTGGAGGCTACAAACACCAAGATTTCAGAAGTGACAGTATTTTGTGTATAATCCGCCTCCTTGCGCCGTCCCAAACTAAGCTGCACAGTTAAAAGGTCAAAATTTCATTCTCCTGAAAAAGTTAGATAATAAATACTGATTCATGGCATACTGACCTAAAAAGCTTCCAACAGCTTGCCACGCCTGCCTATTGCTTATGTATTAGGAATTCTTGCATTGTGTAACACAGTTTTGCAACAGCTCTTGAACAATTGCCCATTGGAATGGAAAACACACCTTTTTAAAAAGCAAATAAACAAAAGTCAAAGTACCATTCAGATGAATTCATTCATGAAAACTAAAAAAAAAAATATAATAAAATTTAAATAAATAAATATTCCTGTCAACTGTTCTTTACTATCATGTGGCAGCATAAAATCTGAAGGCTATAGTAAAAGTATTAGTATGTTGAAAATTTCTTCTATCACTGAGAAAAAGTATCATGGGGGAAAAAACTGAGACCAAACTGGACACGTGTGCACACATCCCATTTGCCCATTACGTCCACACTTAATGCTCCCCATAGCTAATTGCTCGTTGGGATTACTGAGCAATGCATGTGGGAGCTGAGAGGTGCACTTATCTTTCCTATAAGCAACCATATCTATATAACCACTTTATCTCTGATTTCAATTTAATCTCTCAATATATAACCACTTTATCTCTGATTTTAATTTTATTTCAGATTTGAATCACCAGTAGGCACAGGATACTATGTGGAAGCCTAAATTGCTATAAAAACATCAATAACACAAACCTAATACGAGCAGATGTTCCTCAACCACCACACGGTGGTTTCCAGCCACTGTAGAAGACAGCAGTGAAATTCATAGAATCACAGACTGGTTTGGATTGGAATGGACCTTAAAGATCATCCAGTTCCAACCCCCCTGCCATCAGCAGGGACACCTTCCACTAGACCAGGTTGCTCAAAGCCTCATCCAGCCTGGCCTTAAACACTTCCAGGCATCTACAACTTCCTTGGGCAACCTGTTCCAGTGTCTGACCACCCTCACAGTGAAGAGGGTGGTCAGACACTTCAGAACTTCTCAGGAGATACTTTCCTCTTCTAACAAAGGTATTTTCCAGCTGTACTGATAGATCAGAGTCTTAGTAGAAAATATAATTTTAAGAGTGGAATGGGCATCATGCAACACCCTCCAAGTTTTCAGGTCTAAAGGGCTGGAGACTCTGCAGTAGTTTAGTGGACTGTGCTTAACTATCAATCAACAGAAAAGCAACAGCTTTCAGTTTTGATGGATGATAGGGTTTTGACTATTTAACCATCACTGCCTGGATATTCTCACACCAAGATCAAAACACAACGTTCATCCTAACAAGTGCCCTACAAGTGGGTCGCCAGCTCTCTAATTCCATGCTTCAATTGGTCCCCAAAAATGTAGTTTTCTCAGTTAAAAACCGCTTCTTTGGTATAACCAGTGTTGAATTCGTGAGAATAAGGTTTCCCCAATTTTCTGGCCTTTTTTCTTTAAACCACACCCTTCTGGAGTTTTGTTCTTAGTAGAGTTTTTTTTCATTGTTTTTTTGGTTTTGTGTTTGGGGCTGGAAGTTTTTGTGTTTTGGGTTTGTTTTTTTGTTTTGTTTTGGTTTTTTTAAATCATTGAGAGGTGGACTTGAATAGAACTCTAGTTCCTAAATACCTTCAGGTTTTGATGTTCAGATCTTTGCAGACTGTTCCTCTTTCTGTTTATATGCTGAGATTACTGTGTTTTGTAATGTTTTTATTGAACTATTGCATAATGTCCTAAATGCCCATGAGCATGGTTAAGAAACCTTTATTAATGACATTATAAAGATGATTGTTGTGAATTCAGTTAATGATAAAAAACTGACTGAAAAAAAAAAACCCCTAAACCATAAATATATGATTACAGCATGAAAAATTCCCAAGGCAACTAATTCTTCAAGGACTTCAAAGGTGTGCTGGCTGTCAGCCCTCGAATGAAAAGAGGAAAATCTCTGCCACCTGACATGAATAGGGCTAATGTCAGTAAACAAAATGCTAGGAGGCAAGGCAGAATACCAAGCCATGGAAAAAAAGCACACCTGGAACTGAAATAACTTGGTTTCAGAAAGATGAGCCAAAAAGCATATTAAGGTCTAGGTTCTGATTAGGTCATTAATCAAAAGTGGCATTGATGCTTACAATTTATACATGCTGGTAATATTTTCAGCTAAGATGCTTTAGAGAGAGAAATCTCATGAAATGAACCTCTCCTCTTCAGTTGTCAAAAGGTATCTGCTGTTCTGGAAGGTCTTCTCTCAGAATAGGTCTACCTCACATGGGAACAGCTCTTCACACAAAGCTTTAGGCACATCTCAGTCAAAAATGGATCTTTTTCCCATCCAGTATTGCTGTGTTTTCCCCCTTTCTGCTCCCAGCCATCAGGACCAGCTCTGCTCTCCATTCTCCTCTGCTTCCCAACTGCATCCAGAGCAGCCAACCTGTGCTAAGGCAGCTCCAACACTCCCATGACTCCTTTGCACTGTCTCAAGTTAGAGTCAACACAATTATCTCATTCAATGAGACTTTCTATCTTAGATACAGGGAGGGGGGAAAAAGGCACACCCCAGTAAACACCAGCAAGCCTCTCCCCTCCCACCCTCACTTGGTGTGACCACACCAGATAGCCTCATCTCCTAAGTCAAAAAGTTGAGATTCAGTCTGGAATTGAGCCTTTGAATTCTTTAAACAGCAAGAAACTCATTTTCACTAAGATTAAAAAAAAAAACAAAACAAACAACTTCCTATGAAACAGCAATCACCCAAGACAACTGGATTTGTAATTTTATAACTGTTAAAGAGGATGTTCATATGCAAACTGCAGGGAGGGTGGAGCACCATCTCCAGGTTATCGTCATTAAAGATGCTTCATCTTGGAAAAGTGCCATGTTCCTGTCCTTCCAGGGGAACCAAGTTAAAATATCCTTTGTTAACCAAGTTAAAATAACCTTTTAAAATATCCAAGTTAAAATAGCCTATTCACACTTGCCACGCTCAGCTGGAAGGGCTGTTTCACCCCAGCCCCATTCATCAGACCCAGCTAGTGTTACCATCTCAACTGGTGGGGTCTGTGGTCTGCTAACATCAGGCTGGTGCCAGCAGCAGAAAACAGGGCTCAGATGCAGGGATCTATGGTTAATTTATCTTTTCCTGTTAACTCCATAATGACCAGAAGTGCGTCTATGAAATCCTTGCCCAGTAACACAGAGTCTGAGCAGAGCCACCACAACCTGCTGAAGTTTATGGGCTAACTAAATATAACAAGCTACCCAGGTCGCTGAAAATAGATGATTACATCCCCCTGTACTCGCTGCTTGCTTAATGTGAGATTCAGATCCACAATCCCAGGTGCACTAGGGTCTGAAAGAACAGCTTGGGTTTGGGTTTCTCTGCAGAACAAAACCAGAAGGGCTTAAGCACTCATGAAACTTCTGGGCTGGTAGAACCGGTGACTACTAAGACAAACCACAAGACCGTCAAGTTTTACTTGGAGAACTTCCACCCTCCCAAATAAAACTGTGGCCACTGGTGTTTGTACAAACTCCCGTTCATGTCATATAGGAGAACGTTAAAACCTCTGACGCTACTATGGAAACAAAAACTCCACGAATGTGCTGAGCTCACGCTGAAAATGGTGGTATCTGCAGGCTCTGCTGGAGAGACACGAGGAAAAAGTGATGTATGGGAATCTGCTGCCACGCTTTTTCAAAGAAAAAAAATACATAAAACTAACTACAAGCCTAAATATTCCACTTCCTATTCAGGGATAAATTGTGTAATACACCAAAAAAGGTTATTATGCAATGAAATCACTAAGAAAATAAGAAACAACATTCTACGCATTGTAGACAATTTGCTTCAGCACAACTTTCAGATCAGTGGAGGGAATTTTGAGAGGTCTAAACCACAGTACCTTGCTAATAAAACTACTATGACATCAGTTATTTTTTCCCCCTGTGTAATTCAAGGAGAAACTAAAGACGCTTCATAGATTTCTGAGAATAAAATCTGTATCACTGTGACATCCCTAAAAACAAAAATATTTTCATAGCGCTGAATAACTGAGAGATTTCAAGCATTTTATTCTACCAAATAGTAAACGGCACAAATCTGGTATTCACTTAAAATATTTCCTGCAGCAAGAACCACTGCAAGATTAAAGTGAGGATTTAAAGTAAAATTGCTTTTTGGCATGAATGCAAACTTGCAAAGGGAAAATAAAGTCCATTTTCATCATAATAATGTTTATGATGATCAATTCCTTCTTGGCAACCTTTAACAAGGACTCTTGTCACATGCAGAGATCTTGCCAGTAACAGCTTTGAAAATTTATATTTTCCCTGCTAATCCAAAAGCCTGAAGCCATCAATTTTAATCACTGATTTTAAACAAACAAAAAAACCCCAACCTGCCAAGCTAAACAAAACAGGGAACCTACACAAAGTTTGTAGAACAAAACAGCTGTCAAATTAATAACACAAAACAGTTTTCAGACCAGTGTGTGGTCGCTCATATAACACAGCACATTTGAGTACAAAGATGGAGATGAATAAATTGCATGTTTTCATTTATATTCTCAAGAAGAAAAGCTGACTTGATTGATTTTCAGGGAAAAGGGTGTGAAAGAGTAGACAAAACCCACCAAGCAACAGTATATGCTGCGGTGCACGGGATTGCTCGGTCCCCACATGCACCCTATTCCCAAATTATTTCACAAATTCATGTTTAACATGATCAGAGTTTGAGAGTTATTGAAAATGGAAATGAACTAATAAGTAAAAGCAGATATTGGTAACACATCAGTGACCAGGCTACGTGAAAAGAATAACACATACATAGCTGTTCTGCATTGATAAAACAAGAAAACAACAACCACAAAGTATTTGAAGATAATTAAATTGAGAGTCTCCAGAGAACTTAAGTCCAGGCTCTTTGGTCCAGCTTCTTTCTCAGTATGAAACAGACCTCTTCAGCATCCAGTCCCAACATAATTCGGGGTTTTCTTGCCACTGAAAACATTCAATGTCCTTGGGCAACAAACACCCCTGCAGCTTTCTTGTAGCAAGTTCCTACATAACTTCAGATTTAACCTTAAATTTCTAGCCAAACAGGAATTTTTCCTACCACTTGTCTACAAGGCAGAATAAGTAGTAAATGAAACAGCTACAGAGAATCTTCTGTTGCAACTCAGCTACTGGATTGCTAGATAGATGTGAAATGGTTGGAACCTCTTGCAGAAGGATTGAGCACCCGGGATGTGTGCACCTTGGTCTAAGCTGTGTTACTCCATCTCTATGCAACTTGTGAAAAGTAATTTGAATTCTCAGTGTATTAGATTTATCTTTAAAATGGACATAACCCCTATTTTATCTCATGGGAATAGTCTCAGGCTTTAGCAACCCCTGAAGAACCTCACAGGGAGAAAGTATGTATATAAAAAAATCTCAGAAATGCCAGAAATTATTCTATAAACCAAGTGCACTGGCTGCCCCTGCAAAAAGTCTCACAATTATAGTAGTAGCGAGCAAAAGCAATGGACTCTCAAGCTGATGAAGCTCAAAAGCAACTCGGCGTAAGCAGGGAGGGCTGGAATCCAGAGCAGAGCGACAGCTCCATCTAACACAACAGGAAACTGCGATTCCTTCTGTAAACACCAGCGGTGAGGTGGGAGGAAACCCAACTTCTGCATAAACAGCCAGGCTGGAGCCCCGGGGCTGGAGGAACGCAGCCCTGTGAGGAGGAACACGCTGTTCCAGGAGCAGCATTGCCATATTAATACAATGCCGAGCCCGGGCTCATCGCAGGAGATGACAAATGAATCGTAAGCCAGCAGCCCGATGACAAAGCCGCGCGGCTGCGGGTGGCCACGCCAGCACCGCTCCCCAGGCGTGCAGTGCCCGAGGATGAGGAGGGAGGGAAGGCAGGGTGAAGGCAGATGCTCAGACACACACACATAAAAAAAAAAGGTGAAGAGCAATTTGGGACAAGGGGAAAGGGTGCTGAGCTTGAAAACATCATGAACGGTAGTCCTGTCTGAACTGGAAACTTTAAGAAATGTAAGTCAGGTAGTTATGGAAAAGAGTCTGCCCGATTTCCTGCAGACAGATGAAAAGAATATTTCAGGCAACAGGTTAAAGCAGACGTGGTATTCTCTTCTTTGCAGCAGGCTGAAAATATAACAGATGAGTCAGGAATAATTTCTCCTCTCCTTTTTCCAGCCCTGCTCCATTTATGTCCCTTCCAACTCAGGTCATCACTCGGCTCTACCTCCCAGCTCTACTCATGGCAGGCAGAGAACCAGCAAAACATCCCCCAAATGCCTGTTAGGTAACAACAATGCAGTGATTCCTATATCCTACATGTAACCAACAGCTGTCTGATCTCAGAAATTCCTCTTTATGTTATAAAAACATGAAGACTGCAGTTAAACTATGTGAGAAACTCTCACGTTGAATCTTTACAAGAAATCTCTGCTCTTTAAGAGAGACCTAGTTTCAACTTCCAGGAACCCTGGTATGAAGACATCAGGGAATAAGAACAAGTTCTTGTTTTCATGCTTTTTAAATACTTTTTTCTCTAATGAGTAACCTAAAAAAAGCCTCCTAAGATGCAAGTCTAAAAACAGCCTCCTCAGATGCCGCTTCTCTGCAGCTGGAGAAGGACACTGATTTCACCAATTTGCTGCGGCAGGACTTCCAGTGACACAGAGATGATACACAGAAGGATCAAATCTATAGAAGAAACCTCAAAACAGTAATAAAACACACACACCTCTCCTACTCTGGGGCTTGGTAATTGCACGATACAGAAATTCAGCATACTATACTGCAAAAGCCACAGTACCCACGTACTGAACAGATCCCTCAGCCTGTCAGTCGATTCTTTAGAGTGTTCAGATTTGTTTTAATGTAGACACCAGAAATCACTGAGTGTTTGGGAAATGAAACTGGAATTACTCAGATGGTCTTTCTGCTGTCCTATTTTGAGCACTACAGAAAGGAGGTGGCACTGCCACTGGTGAGCCAGGCACCGCCACGCAGCGCCCTGCTCCACTGCATTTATAGTTTCTCCTTAGAGATTAAAAGAAGAGCAGGTTTCCATTTCACTCTCTTGGATATGTGTATTTTTATGATATTTAGAGTTCTAATTATTATATTTGCTGCTCCTCTATCAACATCAACTATTTACATAGCGTTTTTTCAATCAGCAAATCTATTCAGCTTTATTTTATGGATCATCTGAATATTTTTTGTATTTTATTTATAAGCAGTCTCTGCTTGCCCACTTTTACTGTCTGAATATAAAAGAAAACAAGGGTGAGCCAAGCTTCACCTTTATAGACAGAGGTCTACATACAGATCTCTGATAGAGAATGGGCAGACAAACCAACCAGTGCATATGTTGTCCTGGAAAAAGGAATGAATCACCCCTTTAGCACCTCAAATGTTGAAGATTGCTGGGGGGTTGGGGGTGGGATGTTGGGAGGGAAGAACGTTGCTTGGGTTTCTCTTCCTTACTCCTGCTCGGTCCACTTACTTCTTTCCTTCTCCAAAATGACTTTCTGCAGATGCAGATTGACAGATCATCGATGCTGTTCGCAGAACGAAGCCAAAACTGTAGTCTGCAAGTTTAAGAAATCAAGTAATGGAAAAGAAAAGTAATGGAAAGTGGAGAGGCAATGCTGGCAAGGGGCAGAAAAAGGAGCAGGGACTCATAAAAGCTCCATTTGCTCTCAGCTCTGCTACTGGCTGACCTTGAGCAAAGCTCTTTATCTTCCCCTGCCCTAGATTCACTATCTGTAAAATGGGGTAACGACATCAGCCTCTGGAAAAATATTGTGAGCTTCTCCTAATGCTCTGCTACATAAACTATTTCAAATTTAAGACCACTGGATAACTTCTATGCATGGTTACTAGATTTAATACCCATTCTTTTATCCGCCAGTTTGTCAATAAAAATATGTGCAAATCCAATTGCTACCAGAAACATCGAGTGGTTTTTAATTCCAACCGCCACAGCTCTGTCTGATCAATATTTCTAATACTAAGTCTGCAAAATTGTTTATGGGATCTCTTGATAGCATATCCCTCTCTCCCATCTCACCAAAAAAAGGCTTTACAAGAGCAGGGAAAATGGAAAGGCTGAGAAAATCTGATAGAATTTGATGGGGAAAAAAATGACAGACACAAGAATGTGGTTTGATTAACTAGTTAACATAAAAAATTTTACAGGGTACCTACAGCACAGCGATGCCACGACACTCAGCACAGCCCCAGCACTGGTGCCATTGCTCACACCAACAGGACCAGTTACCACCCTGGTGCCAGCCTGCAGAGTCAGTGTGTGATAAAGGCAGAGGCTAACAGATCTATTTGCCCATATATTTGTTTTTTGGGGGTTTTTTTTGCAGTGTGCATACGCATGCACACATTTTTGTCTCCAAAAACAAGCTCCTGGCGGAGCACTCGCAACATATTGCACGACCCAGCTGGCTCCCAGCCTTGTGCTTTGTCTTATCAGTGCGCCAGGGTATCTGATATTAACCCAGAAATTCAAGAGTTACCCTGTCTGTCTGCCTAATTCATCTCCAGTCACTAAAATGTGGTAGCTAAGATCTTCTCAATTCACTAAACTTTAAAATAAAATAACTAGTCACCTGTGTCCCATCTTACAAGCTTAAGATATAAGTCTCCTGTTACCTACAGATATGAGGTGTAGGTATATATCTTCAGTTCGTATAAGATCAATGCATTATTTTATAGCCCTTCAATACAGGGGAGTTAAGACTTATTTTTGAATTATATTATTCTCTTTGAGGCAGGTGAATCAATTTGGGAATCACAACAACCTGTATCCACAAGGCAAAATAAAATCTGTCTTTTTTTTCTACATCCTGAACACAGTCTCCAAAATAATACTAGATATTCACTTGGACCCAGTTAGAAACGCTGTGGGACTCGCTGCCAAGTCCAGCCAGGGATCCTAGAGGCCCCAGCAGTTTATGGGAGTGAGGACTGACTTTATTTACAACGAAAGTTAAGTTCCACAGTACCCCAGTTTCTATTTCTAACGTCGCTTTCTTTCACTCCAAGCACACGTAAATTCACATTTGAAAAATATTTTCCAGCTTCTCCTATTTCTTGGATGGCAGATTCTTTCCTTTAACTGCTGAGGACGCTGCCTCCATCATATCCAAACTCTATTTAATAAGACTCCTGCTGCTTACTCATGCCTTTAAGTATTCCTGTCCAGTCCACAGGTACCTTTAAATTTCAAAGCCCAGAAGATGAAAGAATCGAATCTTTCCTTGTTCCAAATCTGTATTTACCGACCTGACTGTTTGAGGTCTAGAGACTACGGAATTACTGCTGGCTCCCCGGGAAGGACATCGAGATGTGGAGAGGGGAAAAGGTAAGCTTCTTCAGACAAACCACTTCTTACAGTTCCCTCCTCTCAGAGCTGAATACTTGGCTATGGAAAAGCTTTTTAATCCCACACTTGGGAATTGGTTCTCTTCTGGAAATATGTTGCTATTTATTTCCATTGCCTTCAGCTGCCTCTTCCCTCCTCCCTCTCCTTCTCCTGCTGCAAAAGAGACTGAGGAAAATGGGAAGATAATGACTTTCAGACCACCCAGACACAATAACTGAGGGAGATGAAGGCAGCTAAAGAAAATGAAAGGCACTGGAGCACTTACTTGAGCATCCAGTTCCCTAACGCCAGGTCTTCCCGGGTCATTTTTAATAGACTCGACACGTGCCAAGTAACCTGCAAAGCTCTCTCGACGTTTCTCCGGCACGCTGACCACGATGTGCCTGTTGTTATCTTTTGCGAAACAGCCGAAAGCCGAGTTCATAACAACAATATCAACTTTCTTCTTGATAAATATCTGGCTTAGTTCCTGACCTTCCCAGATTTCTCAGCTGAATTTCTCTTCCTGCTCTGATGATTCATTCCAGCGAGGCTTAGCACTGCCAGCCCATCAGCTCTATCCAAACTACAGGCAAAAGAATTCAGGCAGGTCCATCTACTGCTCTTCCCCATCCTCTACTGCATGAATCTCATTCTTAGGCCATTTTTAAAGGACTCAATTAATGACAAATGGTTTATTGACCGCAGAGGTCCTTTTCTTCTGCCAGATAATTACATAAAGTCACTCAGATGCAGTTTAGCCTGGACCATTTCAAAATATAAACTCAGCCACTTTACAAGAAACTGGATTTGACTGATGGATTTTTTTTCTCCCCCCTCATCTCTGGAACTATGAAATGATAATGTGATGAAGAGAAACAGCAAAGCCTGTATCTGTTAGTGACACACCCCCCCCCCTTTAGAGGTAACTCTAGAGAGTCCCCCCAAAGCAAACAGCAATGACCTGCTTAATCTAAAGCAGAAGAGCTCACATCAAACGCCAGGTGTGAGCTCACCTATAACAGAGAAGTGTGAACCACCTGCAAAGGATGCTAGTGTGCTGAGAACTGCTGAGGGTACTGAGATATCACATGAGACATTGTAAGCCTAACAAAAATATGAAAACATAAAAGTCTGGTTCAAAACGGGACAGAGTCAAGTTTTGAATTGAGAGCATCCACAAATAACTTTCCTCTCACTCTGGTTAAAGGTGGAAGGACAAATCCAGGTTAGTTTGTCTTTTACAGTGTGAAGAGCACGCGGAGAGAAGGACACTCTCCTAAAACACCTGCCAGCATTTGCCAGGAGAAGCAAGGAGAGGAAGGAAGACTGGTTTAAGTTGTGTGTTGAACATCCCAAGCCTTCTTCCCTTGGTCAGCAGGAGGGATTTAAGAATACCAAAAGCATATTTGCAGAAGAAAAAAGAAAACATCCTCCCAGCATGTTCAACCTCGTCACACAGAATATTGAGGTCTCGTTGCACTGACCTCACTCCGGGGTGTGGGATGCTCTTGACACAGTCATGGTTTCTGCTCAGAGGACATTCACCTTCTGTCTGCACCTTTGTATTTTCATCGGTACCAACCCACCCCACGCTGCACCAGCACGTGCTTTGCAGGTCTGAACATCCTCTACCAACATCTCACGTCCTTCATGGAAACTGAAGCTTTCTATTGTGAAAGCTGCTGCAGAAATGGTTTGCTGGTCCTGCAAGCGCTGTCTGCCAGCGGTTTTGATGGGACAAGCAGGGCTTGGACTCCGTGATTTTGAAGGTCCTCTCCAATCTAGGCAATTCTGTGATCCTGTGGTCTGCCCAGGGCACCCTGGGGAGTCACCCAGCGCTGGCAGGACGGGCACCACCGGTTACGCTGCCCGTGGCCACACCGCAGGGGAGGAGAGCTGGGAAGGGCGCAGGGCTGGGAAGGGTGCAGCACCCCAGACAGGGCACAGCACTAATGAAAGGGGTCGAGCAGCCACCGCACAGCGTGTCACCCTGCACGTCCCCTGCCCTGCCTGCCCTCAGCTGAGGTGAGCCCAGGCCGGGCTCGCTTCAGCCCTGCTCCCATCCCATCGCTGCACTAAGCTTAACTTCAGCTTTCCCCTCTCCTGGGGTTTCTCCAGCCAGAGCCCCCCCTGTTTTGCCCTTTCTGTGGGTCTGGCTCGCTGAGTGAGCTGATCCTGCTCCCCACAGCACATCCCCACGGTGCAGGAGACCTGCTCAGCATCTCGGTGCCACAGGGCTGCACGCTCCCACCAGTGTTTAGGGCTGAGGATAGAACAAGCTCCAAGGCTTGTGAATTTTTTCTTGAGCTTTTCAAGACTCAGGATTCCCATTTTGCACAGGAAAACATCCACCTTGCACACACAGACCCAAGAGCAACCTTCCCCTGCCTCTCCTGCAGCATCCTCTCAAACACAGCTGGTATTTGAACAGATGCACTGAGAATCACTGAAGGACAACAGCAGCACCAGGAGTGAACTGTAGTAGATGAAAATTGGAAAAAAAAACCCCAAACAAAACAAAAACCCCAGAAGTTTTGCTTTATTTTATGCAATACACACAATATTATATGTAACCAGCTACTAAAGTGATGTGAAACTCAACAACAACAACAAAAGTGCTTTCCAAACACTTTCTCTACATCCCCATTCCCTCATTTCCCTGGGTCACTGCACTGTACTCACCACATTATTTATATAGATATGTTGCTACGAAAGCATAAAAATATTTGACCAAAGATAACTCCATCTCTAGGCAGAAAAAAAGGAATTCAAAATAAAATTAAAAATTAACAACTCTAAGGAGTCACCTATTAGGTAACGGCTTTTCAAACAGTGGTTCAATCTTCCTCCAGGGAACAGCACTTTACCATCTACTCTTTTTTAATTATTTATTTTAGGTTCTTTACAGATGAAAAAAGCTTTGCTTGCAGCAACGTTTGCTCTGGACTAGGGATAAACCACATGCTACTGGTCAGCTTCTCTAGCACCTTCCTTTTGTCCCTAGTGATACAGAAAATAAGCATCACTCCAACCAGGGATACAACAGGGCAAAATGACTGTCTGGACCTACACATGATGTGTCTCCCGCAGTGGAGTTTTCCTATATAAGATGTATATGCAGCCTATATATTTTTTATACTACCTACCAGAGGTTCTCCAGCTCAAACAGAGCCTGAATTCTGCAAACATTCAGCAGAAAAGACTTGGAGAAAACAATATTGGTTTCATGAATTGAGAATTTAAAAAAAAAAGGCATTATATTATACTGGAGATCAGGAAACTGTAGCGTGAAAGCTTTAATTGTCTCCAACGTCAGTAAATGCCAGCAATGTTCCACGGAGCACAACGCAGCCTTGAAACCCAGGGGAAAACCGGTGCTACAAAAAGTGGATTGTGTGAATACAAAAGTTGTAAGATTGATCTGAATGCAGCCTTAATATTTTGCTCAAGCTGAATATACAGTCACTATACGTGACTATTCATGCCTACACATGACTATTCTTCTGCTGGAGAAATGATGGCTAAATAGAGAAAAATATGTTTTCAAAGAAAGAAGTGCAGAAATGGTCCAACTGATACCAAAAGAATCAATCCTCAGTGAAACAGCACTGATTTATTAAAAGCCATCCACTGCTTCAGAAATAAAGGTTTAATTCATGATAATTTTTACATATTACCCCCTAAACGTGCCGAGTGGCTTAGAATGATACACAGCCCCAGCTTACAAGGTTTAAGCCAGCCTGTATTAGGGGTTGCACCTTGTAAAGATCATCCTCTCTTTATCCCCCAGCACGGTTTTACCTCGCTGTGTCACGTCCTGCAACTCCTCATTCCTACAAGACTAAACACTTCCAACAATTCCATCTGCAGAGTCAGTTTCATAACCCATCAAATCTCTTTATATGGTTTACAAATCATCAGCATCCATCCTGCAGCTCCGAGTGCTCGAGTTACATCCGATTTGACTAAAATGAACAACTAAATAAAAATAATGCTGAGGGGAAAAATATTACTAGTTATATTGGTACTTCTTGATGGCCACTCCCATCCTCTTTTGGATGAGGGGAAAAAAACAAACAAACAAACAAACTGAAGTCAGCTGAACATGCTGTTTGGTTAGGAGCATCCCCTGCTGCAGCAAATCTGTGATTAATAATTATCAGAGCACATCTACCAACCCAGACATGCCACATTCATTCCCTGCAAGAAGATTTCAACAGCTTCTACATTCTTGGCTTTATTTCCCAGGGCATTTATTTGGGACAAAGCGCCTGGATGTGAGTGCACTCAAGTGTATTTCTCCAAATTTTGTTGAAGCTGCACAGTTGGACTCAGCTCCTCATCCGTAACGGCTCTCCTGGAGCTTTGCAACCAGTTTCCCCCAGTTTTGAGCCCAGCATCACTTCTCCAGGGAGGAGGGAAGGGGGAGGGAGGAGATGGTTTGTAGAATCGTAGAGGTTGGAAAAGACCTTTAAGATCGAGTCCAACCATAAACCCAACACTATCAATTCCACCTCTACACCATGTCCCTCAGCACCTTGTTTACCCGTCTTTTAAATCCCACAAGGGAAGGTGACTCCACCACCTCCCTGGGCAGCCTGTTCCATGCCTGACGACCCTTTTGATGAAGAAGTTTTTCCTCATATCCAAGCTAAACCTCCCCTGGTGCAACTTAGTTTTGAAGTTGGATACAGGGCTCTTTTTCCCCTGACACTTGGCAGACGAAGCCAAACTCCACATTCTTGCTCTAGTTTCTCACTGAACTCGAACACCAAGCCTGAGCCAAGGCCAGCCCTTTTCTTTGCTCCTCTCCCCAGGATGCCAGACACCAGCCGGGGTGAGCTGCAGAGCTCTTCACAGAATAAGTTTGGTTGGAAAAGACCTTTAAAGACCATCAAGTCCAATCATAAACCCAACACTACCAATTCCACCTCTAAACCATGTCCCTGAGCACCTCATCTGCCTGTCTGTTAAATCCCACCAGGGATGGTGACT
>NW_010321767.1:20183-20545 GCF_000700745.2 Antrostomus carolinensis
CCCCCCGGGGGATGGGCCCCCCCCCCCCCCCCGGGCCAGCCTGTTCCAATGCCTGACAACCCTTTCAGTGAAGTTTTCCTTCATATCCATCTAAACCTCCCCTGGCACAACTTGAGGTCGTTTCTTTTTGTCCTGCCACTTGTTCCTTGGTAGAACAGACCCACCCCCACCTCTCTCCACCCTCCTTTCAGGGACTTGGACAGAACCAGAGGGTCTCCCCTCAGCCTCCTTTTCTCCAGGGAAAGAACAGGATCCCCCCGCTCTGGAAGGACCGCAGCGGGGGCAGCAGCGGAGCACGGAGCAGAGGGAGGGAGGTCGGTCGGGCCGGCCTGGGGACTCCTGACCCCAGCGGAGGGCACAGA
>NW_010321768.1:0-22260 GCF_000700745.2 Antrostomus carolinensis
GGAGGAGGGCAAAGGGAAGGGGGCTGGTGTCTGTGGATATGCTTGAGCTGAGATCAATGAGTTAGGCTGAGTTTGGGGTGCAGTTTGCCAGTGGGTAGGACTGAGCCTCCCCGGGCAGGTGGTCCAGAAGTGGGGGGCTCAGCACCCTCTGAGGCTCCCCAAAACAAAGGGAGTGTTCATGGGGATCAGTCACAGGCAAAATCCTCCCATCACCTGGTTGCTACTTTTAGTAGTTGTTGTTGTTATTATTATTATTATTCTTATTTCTTCCCCTCTCTGTTGGCTCATCTGCTGGTTTTATCAGCATTTTCCATATGGTCACTTTAATTAATGGCAGACAAAAGGTATTTTTTTTAGGGGGGGTGGGGGGGGTGCGTTGAATCTAGGAATTAGAGTTTATAGTTGGTTTGTCTCTCTGATGCTGTCATAGAAACCAGAAGCAAAGATGCCGCCTTTCCACTTCTTTGTATGATCCTGTTTATTGTTCCGAGCGGCACAGATTGGAGCAGGCGCGTGTTGCAAAGCACAAACCATCGCCTGCTGCTGCTGCAGCCCGAGAAACCCGGGCTCCAATCTCCTTTTCAGCAATTTCTCCCTCAAACCTGCCTGTCCTCTCCCCTTCCCTCCCCTCTTTCTCCTCAGGAAAACCAAGGATAACTTATTTTCTTTCTCTCTTATTCTTTTTCTTTCTCTCTTATTCTTTTTCTTTCTCTCTTATTCTTTTTCTTTCTCTCTTATTCTTTTTCTTTCTCTCTTCTTCTTTTTCTTTCTCTCTTCTTCTTTTTCTTTCTCTCTTCTTCTTTTTCTTTCTCTCTTCTTCTTTTTCTTTCTCTCTTCTTCTTTTTCTTTCTCTCTTCTTCTTTTTCTTTCTCTCTTCTTCTTTTTCTTTCTCTTTTCTTTCTTTTTCTTTCTCTTTTCTTTCTCCCTTGTGAGTGGTTTAGGGATCTGTAGGATCCCAAAGGCAAGGAGTAGGAAATCTCCAGCAAGTTGGGTTTATCTCTTCCCAGAAAGCAGAGAGGAACTGCCCCTTGTCCCAGCAGCATTGGGGTCCGTGTACCCCAGAGTGGTGGGTCTGGGTCTGTCACTGGGGGTGTCATCCTGAGGGGGTGACATTTCCTGGGGGTCCCATCGAGGAGGGGTCTGGGGTGGGCAGAACCGCGTGTCCCCTGCACAGCCCTGAGCAAGGGGCCGTGAGTCTGCCCCCCACCCCGGCTTGGCCCAGCTGTGGGATGGTGTTTAAGGTCGTTGCCAAGGGTGATGTTGGTGGCTTTGGGGACAGGGGTGTCCTCTCCCCTTTGAACAAACCCTGGGCTGCAAGTGGGTGAGATCCCCCTCCTCTGAAGAACCCAAACCTCCCTCTTTGTGACTCCCTCCACCCCTCCCCGGTCCGTGCTGCTACTGGGTGCCCTGTCCCTTCACCACCGGGCTCATCCTTGTCCCCAAAGCTGGGGGGACACTGTGCAGGGGGGGAGCAGCCCCCCACCTCCCCCGGTTTTTGTTTTGCAGAGCCTGGGCTGTGTCGGGTTTAATAGCCCCGGGCTGGGCTGGGGGGAAGTGGGGGGGACACAGGTGCTTCCAGCTGGGGGCTGGGGAAAGTCATCAGGCCGGGACTAACCCAGTTGGGCCAGGACTTTCCCCAACAACCCAAACTGGGGGCGGGCGAAGTTCCAGCGGGCGAAGTTCCAGCTCTGCCCCTGCCTCCTCACCCCCCCATCCCACAGAGCCCCCGTGAGCGGCCCCAGTTCCCAGCACTCAGATGATGATGATGATGAAGGCTGGGCTGACTTTGCAAGACGTAGCTCAGTGTCAGAGCAGCTGCCATTTTAACAGACAGTGTTAAACTCCCCCCCAACACCCCCCAGGCAGCCTCAGCTTTGGGGTGCTGCCTCTGAACTTGGCTTTTTGATGGGGCATCTTGCTCATCTTGGGTTTTGGGGGGGAACAGTGCACCCTAAATCAGCAATACACCCAAAACAGGCTGATTTAGGCAGTTTTAGGTGCTCAAGAATAGAAGCTCTTCTCTTCCTCCCAAATCCCACCGTGGTTCTGCATCGAGGCTTGGGGAGGGCAGGTGAATTTCTACTCCTGAACCCCCAAAAAGCAGTCGGTTCAAAGCAAAATGCTCCCTACCCTGTGTGGGACACAACCCTCCCTTTGCAACTTGAGGGTGTTTATTTTGCAAGGGGTGATGTCACCCACCCCACTGGGATGTTTGTGGGGGACCCTTTGCCCCGGGAGAGCTGAGTGAGGTGGGGAAGTGGCAGGGTTTTGGAGCGTGGGGGGGGGAAATGGCCACGGCTGGGCTGGGCTTCCCAGCAAACATGAAATCAGCCCTGGGAAGGGGAGGGAGATGAGGGGGAGAAAACATCGCGGGACCGCTGGGAAGTCAGCTGGGAGAGTTTAATGGGAAAGTGGGGGCAAGACCCCCTCTCCCCTTGGCTTTGTGTGTGTGTGAGGGGGGGTGGGGGGAATTTGTAACTGGGAAGGATTGGGTTTTACAGCCATGAACTGACCAGCTCGGTTGCTAGAACATTTTCCTTAATGACAAAGGACATCTCCTGTCGTCACTTTATTGCTGTTCCTCTTTCTCCTGGGTGGGAGCTGAGGGTGGAGGATCCCAGAGCTGGGAATACATCGCCGTGTGTGACTTTTCTTTCCCCAAGAAAGCCCATCTTGGAATTATTTGTTGTTCAAAGGTTTTTTACTCCCTCAGACAAGGATGCTGACACCCAGGAGGGAGCTAAGGTGACCTGGACCAGGTTTATTTGTCCTACAGTAGCTGTACGGAAGGGACTAGCAGGCTGGGATTAACTCCTGCCCATCTTCTGAGTTCCCAGGTATTTCTGGAGTTTTGTTGTCAGGAAACTTCACTCTTCCCATGTCTCTTTCCACCTTTTCTGCCTTTCTCCTGGGTTTTGCTGATTACTATAAAGAATAAATCCACCACCAACGTACCAGCGCTGTGTCATGTCACGTTCCTTGGTGTCTCTGACACCCTTAATGCTGGCTTGTGTAAAACTTCCCATCTTAAAATATTCTGGATCGCTTCTGAAGCTGTTTACCTTTGCAAAGTAGAACCTTGAGCCACCACCTAGTCCTTAGAAAGGAGATCATGGCATGAGTAGAGAAGCAGAGTGATGAGCATGTGCTGTGAAAAGTTTCTGGGGTGGGAGGAATGCCCTGAACCACCTCGCTCCGAGAGTGACATGAATTTACATGAGATTTCTGCTCTGGGATCTGGGAGCCAGGTCATGAGTAGTGCCAAAGAGCAGAGCTGGAGCAGCTCTTCTGCTTCCTTCAGAGATGGGAGGGAAATCTGTTGCCCTCCACACTCTCCAGATATTTTTGTTGAGGAGAGAGGGGCTTTGTGTGCGTATATTTGCAGGAAGCAAGTTTCCCCTCTTGGCACGTTAATCCGTGGAAGGGAATTTTTGAAAGAGCTCAGGAGCTGCTTCGCTGGGAGCAGCTGCGTGGTGACTTGGCCCTTTGGGACAGGATGAAGACACAGAAGGTGAAGGGCAGTTTCCAAGTGTCTCCTGCCCAGGTAGATTCACTAGGCTTCCCCTGTGTGAGAGCAGCTGCATGGGAGGGCATCCCTCAACTGCTCAGAGTTGTTTTGCTGCAGCATCTTGTGTGGAGAGGAGGTTGTTTTTGACCTGGGAATAGCTGGAGGTGGGCACTGAGGTGGGGGCAACTCAAAGTCATGAATATGTGTTGAACTTCTTTCCTGTGAGGGTTGCAGAGCCCTGGTACAGGCTGCCCAGAGAGGTTGTGGAGTCTCCTTCTCTGGAGAGATTCCAAACCTGCCTGGATGCCATCCTGTGTGACCTGCTCTGGATGAACCTGCTTTGGCAGGGGGATTGGATTAGGTGATCTCCTGAGGTCCCTTCCAACTCGCACCATGCTGTGATTCTGTGAACGCTTCTATTTAAAGAATGTAAACATTAAAAATTACCTGAATGGAGCAACTCCTTGAAAACCTGAAACATTTTTCGGGTTTTCTGTGGACTTTTTTTTTTTTTTTTTTTTTTTTTTAAGGCACAAGTTGGAGTTTTAGGGAAAAATGTCCAAATACGCAACACAAAACTAGTGTTTTTCTAGTGTTGAGCTTATTCATCTCTACAATACTTCTGCAAGGCCTTTCTCTGGTTTTGCTGGTGGGGACCATGATGCAGAGAAGTTTTCTGGGGCAGAAAGGTCCAGACTAACAGCCTGAGATCTTAGTGTGGGATCTTGGTCCTTTGGAGCAGGAGTTTGCCCATTGGAGGACTTTATGTTGAACATCCCTGACTGCTTTGTAAAGCAATTCCTCCATCCAGTTCCTGTATGAAACTGGTCCAGTAGTGCCCTGGATGGACCCGGTACTGGGAGCTGTGGCTGGTTTCAGGCAGACCCAAGAGGGCAAAGACACTCCAGCTTGTTTGTAGATGAGAGTGGGGAGAGGAGATGGGCTACAAGCACGACTGGGGCTCCATCCCACCAACCTTCTCCTCTGGAGATCTGATCAGAGCGTCCTGGTGTATTGATTCCCACACACATGTTCCTACGTGACTCATGTGCCTGGTGTGTTTTCTAGCAGTGAGGAAATGAAGTTAGCCGTGCAAGCTTGTCCAAGGAAGGATGGTCTGGTGGGAAAGGAGATCAGGAAAGGAAATGGGGAATTTCCAGTCATAGTTTCCTTGAGGAAAGACTGGCCAAGATCACCTTGTCCTACCAGCTGGGCTGTTCCTAGTAAGTGTCAGTCTTACTGCAGAATAAAAGGGACACACTCTGAAATAATCTGCTCTTCATTTGGCTTTGGTTAAAAAAAAAAAGAAAAAAAAAGAAAAAAAAAAAAAAGGAAAAAAATTTGTAATTTTCACCTGAATTGAAATACTTTTGATCTTTGTCTTTCATTGAACTTTTTGCTTCAGAGAGAATAGATTAATAAACACTTTCAAATGGAAAAAACATCGTTTGGAAAGGTCCTCCTTTTATCTTTACCACAGAGCTTTAATGCTAACCTGGCTATGGGCTGGCTGTCCCTCAGTTCCTTTTCTCTTGCTTTTTTTATCTTAACAACAATAAATTTGCTTTTATTGTGATCATGCTGGCCTTTACTGGTCACTTTTTATTCTTTCCTTTTTTATTTTGAAGTCGGCACATTAAAAAAAAAAAAAAATAAAATGCAATGTTATTTTAATCAGACCAAATGAAAGAGCAAATCAGAGAGAGAATTTTAATCTGCCCCAAGCAAAACTGCCTTGTACATCTGTCATGTTGGGATTAGTGGAACTCTTTAAAGAAGCTGAAGACTTTTTAAACAAAGTATTAAACATTTGTGACCTGATTTCCATTCTTACGATATTCTCATTAATAAGAGTGCAGGCTGAAAGACATCTGTTCGGTCCTATTGGTTTTAAGAATATTAAAGAATAGTAAGAATATCAGAGGCCGGGGAGAGGGTAGAGGAAATCTAAATGTCATATTTAAAACCAAATCTCAAAGCTGCAGTTATCCAAAGTGATTCTGTGTCTAACTTGGGACAATGTGGGGAGAAGAACAAGTCTTGGTAAAGCCCATCAAGTTGGATGTTCCATATTGTTGACCTTGGCTGGTTAAGGCTGTTAGAGCTTGGGTGAAGCTTCCCTGTGGGCTGGAGCTTTGCCTGGTGCTCCATCCATCCTTTAGTAGTGGAGAAGAGGCAACTCTCACCTTCCTGAGATAAAATATAGTCTGAAATGAAAACCAACCAGAGATGCAGCCATAAATTGTACACAAATACAACCTGTATGTGTGCGGCACCTGTATCCAGCCAGTGTATCCAGCACTGCCCTGGACCAGCCAGAAAATGGAATAAGAAGGGGATGAAAATATCCTTCTTGTGTTTTGTTTGATGCTAAGGCAGTTAAAGTAAATAGCCCAGCTTGGACCCTTCAGCAAAAAAAAAGAAAATAATAAAAAAAAGAAGCCAGGCTTGTGTTTGGTGAAGGAAACCTTCGCTATTAACATGGGTATATGGTTTAAGAGAAGGTTGCTGTCGCCTGCAATCTTTGCATCTTGTTTATGCTTGCTGGGTAAAATATTAACTAAAGCATCTGAACATAAAGTTCTGGTGTGAAAGAATATCAGCAGGGGAGAGCCATATGGTGCCAGCCTGCTAACAAAATACCGAATGCTGGCTGGAGATTCCTTCTTTTTTTTTTTTTTTTTTGCAGAAGCCTGAAAACTCTCGTTCCCATCCATAATACATGAGTTCACGCCTTTGATTACTCTAAACATTAGTCCAAGTGGTACAGGCGTCTCTTTGGAGCTAACACAACTTAGGGCACGCGGTTCTCTTCCCCCCCCCCTCCCCCCCTTCCTTTACATAAAAGAAATCGATGTCGAGCTGTTAAGATACAAATATCCAATATGCTGGAAGACAATATGTTTCTGAAACTGCTGCGTAAGCTGCTTTTCCTCTAATTAAATAGAAACTGCAGTAGAGACTCGAGGGTTTCGTCGTTCCTTCGCTTGAAGCCATTTGGCAAGTGCGTAGCTCTCCTTAGGACAACATCTGCAAGCCAAGGCTGTGCCTGTTTTGGAGGAACCTCTTGCTCCTCATGGGTGTGATCTGACCATTCTGATCGATGCTGAGGATTGTCATGGTCTTGCTGAGCAGCAGCTTGTAGGCATGTTTACCTGAAGGCTCTCAGAGAGCCAAGGAGTCAGGTGGATTCAATGGCAATGGATTCAAACCCTGCATTAGGAGGATCCCCTGGTGAACGTTATTATAAGGTACAAGAGATGGCTCTAGGGGAGCTTTCATGCACACAGTATTTAAACACCAAGTTATTGCTGGCAAAATCTGTAGGTGACACTCTGAGCACTTTTGATTTTATTTTTTTTTTAAACAATCCCTCAAACCCAACAATTTGATGTTGAATAACTCTGCCTTGTGCTTGTCACCGGGCTCCCCGAGCATGGCTTGTTAAGTTTTGTGGTGAGTACCCAATTAGAAACACCCACGTAGCGCAGAGAAACCTCCCCAGCAGCTGCCTTCAGTGAACTTGTGTTTCAGAGCTGGAGTCTGTCATCTTTCCCTGCCCTAGGTCCTCTCCAGATGGGGATAGGCAGCTCTTGGGTGGTGTCTGTCTGGCAGCCATGGGTTTGGAGGCCAAAGCTTGCATTTGAGTCATCTGTTTTGGCACTTGGACATCCAACCCCCTTGAAAGAACATCAGGTTTAGCACCTAAATGCAGAATTGGGCTTTCCTTTTTGGGCATTGGCTTTTCCCATTCTAGCCACATGGGTAAAGCTGGGGTGATGGGATGGAAATGAAATCAAAGCCCAAACTCTGTTGTCTGAGTGTCCGGTGAAAGTTTTGGGGCAGGGATGGGTCTGGTCTGTGAAGCCACGTCCCAAGGGGAGGTTGCTTCTGGAGTAAGTGAAGGTGCCAGATGAGCTTTAAGAGAAGTTGTTTGATTTCAGCCAAGAGCTTCTGAAAACTTTCTTGCCATGGGGCTTGAAGCCTAAGCAAGAGCCTTCCTTTGGGTACATGAGTCCAGTCCTCACTCTGTACCTAAAACTCAAGTGTCTGAATAGGAATGAGAGAAAATAAATTAATTCCCTTCCCTGGTAAAGGCAAAAAATCTTTATTAGTAAGAAATCAAAAGCCTTGGGTGGAGGATATTCTGAGGAAAGTTATCTTGGGGAAAGTTAACCCAACTCGAGCAGCTCTGCAGGGAGAAAAGAAAGTTCATGGCACTGAAAGCTGATGTGGCCACGAGCGCCTCTGAAATCTCGGTTCCTCCCGCTGTTGCATAGGTTTCTCCTCTGTAATTTTGAAGCTTTGCATGTAGTGAGCTTCTGGCAAGTGGAGTTCAAGGTTGGTTTGTTGCACTTCAATATTTTGAGGTAATTAGTCAACGAGCAACTAGCTGCTTTTGCCCAGAGAAATGCTCTGTCCAAGAACACTAGTGACAGGAGAGGATTAATAGCCTTTTGGAGGGAGCTGCTCTGGTTTTTTATTTTAAAAAAATTTTAAAAATGTGCCTGGGAGGTATGTTGTTGCTTTTTAAAAAAAAAAATAAATCTAAAGAGTTAACTTTGCCTGCAGTGTTGTAGAGGAGCAAGGAGTTGTCAGCTCCTCTTGCATATTCCCTAGAAATGTTCAGCTCTGTTAGAAAAGGGGAGGATTGGGAAAAGAGGGGTTTGGAGGACAGAGAAGCTTCCTCAGTACAGGATCTGAGTGAATCCTTGGCTCTGGGGTGTTGGGCTTTCCCTGCTCCCTCCTCAGCATCGGGATAACACCAGTGTTGTGGGTTCAGCCTGTGCAAGTGGCTGGAAGGGTGTGAAAGCTGCTCCTAGAGCTGTGCCCCTGGGCACCCAGCTCCTGCCCCATCCCTCCTCCTCCTCAATGACCCTGCTTTGTATTCACGAGCAAGGACATGCTGCGTAGGAAGGACAGAGAGGCATCGCTCACCTCTAATTTCAATTACACAGGAGCACTAAGAGCGGTGCCAGCAGGACTATAATATAAACTGAAAATATTTGATAGTTCTCCTTCTTTTCAAGCAAGTTTTGCACAGCAGCCTCCCCGTCAGCAGCAATAATCCTGGGGGGTTGTGACATTGTGGCTGGCAGAGCCATGTGCTGCTGCAGAAGCCCCTTTTTTAATAAAGCCATTGGAAAGTTCAGCTTAATCACCTCATTTTGTGGTGGGCAGCGTGGCACCCTATGCGTGACCCTGGTCCAGGAGGTTTGATGTGAAAATAGGCTTTGGTTTGAGTGTGTGAGGAGAAGGGATGCTGGGAGGGGGACGGGGGGACACGTGGGGGGCTGAGAGCCAGCACTGCCTCTGACCCCAGGGGAGCTGTTGCTTCACGATGATCTCACCTCCTTTTATGCCTTATTGCTTCTGTCTCTCTGGCTCCGTGTGACACACGCTTACGTGTCAACTTTTCACTTCTTATATGGCAGTGGAGAGGAAAGGCTTAATATTATCAAGACAAGCTGGCAGCTGGGATGTAGCCCACTTAGTCATCGAACTTTGCGTCAGAGGTGCCGTCAGCCTCTTCCCCAGCTCTTCCAAGCAGCTTCTCCCTCCTCTGCCTGACCTGGTGTCACACATGGTACCAATCCCCATCCGGAAAACCACCTGCTTGAGCAAATGCTGTTGGTGGATCCCAGTCCTGTGCTGGGAGCCAAAGGGTTTGTGTCTCTCCAACATCGTGGTGTGCCCAGCTTGGGGCAGCAGCAATGTGGGTTTTTGGCAGCTTTTTTGCCCAGCACTCACAGGACCAAGGGTAAGATCCCAGGGCAGATTCAAATTCACTTGAGCTGTGACAGTCAACACTAGGGCATCTCTGGAGGTTTGGAGTCCAGAAGGAACTAAAGAGTCATTGACAGCTGAATCTATAGATGATTAAAATGATAAAGATCAGTTCATATCTCACCTGTTTGACTGTTTCCCTCACTCTGGGGAAATCTGTATTTGCTGCTCAGAAATGGGTGCTGAGCTGAACGATTCCTTGTCCTGCCCCAGGAAGGCCATCTGCAGCTGGTCTTTCTCATTTGCTACTTCTGTACATGAAGAACCTCATTCACTACCTTTGCTCCATCCCCTTGGCTTCCCCTCAATGTGCAGCTTTGTGTCCCCCTCTGCAAGCATAATGCTCATGCTTGCTCTTCCTCTTCTCTCTTGATTTCCAAACTGATGATGGAGCAGCTTGGACACAAGGTGTCAAATACCTGAGCTGGGCTAATGCATCCCACTCGGTCTGTTTGCCATCCATCCGTGCTGGGAGTACCTCCTTGTGTGGGCGTAGAGCTGCTGTGAGGAAAGACAGGCTGGTGCCTCCTTTTACCCATCAACCTGCTGGGATGGGCTTCTGGTGTGAGGGGACAGCCCTGTCCCCATACCCATGGGTGAGGAGATGCAAGCCAAGGGCAGTCTGGTGCCATGGTGGAAGTGGAAGCATCACCACGCTGTTTTCCCCGGAGTTAACCCTTCTGTCAATGGTTGGGAGAAGGAGAGGTGAACTAGGGAGGGTTTTAGTGCTGAAATCCCCTCATCTGTTTTTTTCTTCTGCGTCCATCAGCTCATCCTGGCTGCTTCTTCACCACCCCTTCCTCAACCACCCTTCGCACTTACTCATCTTCAGCCTGAGGAGCCGTAATGCTGCTCTGGGGCTTTATAGGATAGAATGAGAGAATGGTTTGGGTTGGAAGGGACCTTTAAAGGTCATCTAGTCCAACCCTCTTTGTACAGCACAGATACACTGTGTGTGCACACCCACCCCCAGCCCTAAAGACCTTCCCAGACCACCTCAGGTAGGGAAGGACATCCATGTCCAATGTTGGCAGTGTGGTGGACTTACTCCTTGTGCCCACTCCTCTCACCCCACATGAACCTCCCTGGCTTACACAGGTTGTTTTCCCCTTCCTAAGGGCTTTTGTGTCAGCAGCCCCATGGGAAAGGCTTTACGAGACAGAAGATGCTCTTGTAACCTCACCCTGAGCCATCGGTTTGTTCCCTTTGGCAGCAACATGTCTCGGACACGCTTCTCCAAAACCATCCCTAAAAATTCATCTGCGCCGAATTCTCCTGCTGATGTTTCGACACTTTGGCTCCACGGAAGCTTTCGATTTGATATGAAAAGTAATTATTACCGGGGTGCTGTTTAGCAGTTGTGTTTTACAGTGCTGGTAAGGTTAAAAGAAATAATAATAATAATATAAGCAAGACTCATCCCGAGTAACTGCCTGCAACATGCTATTTGCATTTTTAAGGAAATACTTCTTTGAGACAGCCTGGGTGAAAGGTCAGCATTTGCATATAAATGGAAAAGAAAGTGTGTGATGCTGGAAGTTACATCTACATTATTTTCTCAGCGGTGAGCTGCTGGTTCGGAGATTAAGGGACGCAGTTTGCATTTGGCTTTTATTGAATAGAGAAGGTACCAGGAAAGCCGAATTAGAATGAAATAAGGAGGAAAATGTGCAAGAAGAAAGAAGCAACATCCAGTTTCTGGGAGATGCTCTTCCTGTGTGCCTGACGTGTTACACGGCTGTTTACACACGCGCCGGGCACAAGCAGATGAGCATTGCTGAGCGGGGCTGCCTCTGCCTGCACAAAAGGACACTGGAGATGAAGGGGGTCTGTGCTGTGGAGAAGCCTGGCACAGGAGGAGATGCCGACACTCATCGTTTGGAAGTGATAAGCCAGGGCTTGCTTGATATTTTATTTCTTAAAAAACCCCCAAATTATTATTATTATTGTTGTTATTATTTTTGTTCAGGCTCAGGTATGTGTGGAGAGAAATTAATCAGCAGGCTCATATGAAGTTCCTGCTATTGCAGTAGGAAAGCTCACACTTTGGGTAGCTCTCAGAGGCAGGCAGGATGAAAGCAGGAGGCAGAGACGCCCATTGCTCAGGTCTTGCTCTTGTCTTGGAGAGGGTCAGCATCGGCTAAGAGCTTTTCCAAGCCCTGCTGTTGCCCTGCGCCTTGGAAACCCCAAAGGGATTGTCCAGTGGAGACCCTCATTGCTTTGTTTTTTCTTGTTGGTGGCTTTGCATTTGTCAGGAAGATGATGTTGACCAATGTTCACTCTTTTTTGATCAATAACCTGAAGAACAATGCACAGGCAGCAGTGCTGCTGTGGACACGCAGCACTTAGTCCTCTCTGGAAGGGTACACAAGTGATACAAGGATGGAAGGTGAAGAACCACCTTCTTTTATATGTTCTGCAGCACTGTGTAGTGTGCTTCTGCCACTTTGTAGAAAAAGAAAAAAGACTCTAATAAAAAGGCTTATTAACTGGCCATGAACACTGGAGCATGAATATTGCTCTTAATGAGGAGAGACTGTGGCCTCATTTGTTTCCTTCGTATTGTAGGTGCACCGAGGGCTTCAGCTCCTCTAGTGCTGGGTGGTAAAGAAACAGGGGGAAACCTTGGTCCTTCCCTAGAGCTCAGTGTGAGGAGCTGCTGGGCAGGGATGGGCAGAGGACCCTGGGTGAAGGACAGCAGGGACAGCAGCATAGCCATCGCAGGGGATTGGGGATGCCAAATCCCACAGCAAGGTGATGTCCATACCCTCCTCCTGATGGATTGTTAACCCGCTGCTGAAACCCACGAACCCCACTACTGAGAGCTTTGTGGTTGGACTTGATGATCTTGGAGGTATTTTCCAACCTTTATGATTCTCCAAGGAGCAGGTTTTGATGCTTCTTCTCTTTCTATTGCAACATGTCCTCGTGTTTGGGAAATCTGAATCTTCTCGCGATTAGGCCAGTTTCTCCTTGTCCTATCCCATGGCCAAGGGACAGGGATGATTCCTTTTTCCCATCAAGGACTTGGTAAAGAGAGTTCAAAAGCATCCAAAGCTGCCAGGTATCATGGGGCAAAGCATGAGCTGGCACAGCTGAGGTGGCCACAGGGACTGACGCAGAGCCTGGGCAGAGGTGGCAGCTGATGGCATCAAAAGTAGGATGAGCCAAGAGGTGAGGTGGCATGGTGTTGGGAAGGGGGAGGTGAGTCACTTGTGCTTTGTGAAGTGCTGGAGGAAGCAGCTGAGGTGAGGGATGCTCCCTGGGCTGCTGGCTGGTCCAGATGGAATCACTGGAAGGAGGGTGGCAGGTTCCTACAGATGGAGAAATAGTGGCATCGTGCTAGTGATGACCTGTCATCTTCTTTGCATAGCCAGATAGAAACCCTGGTTCTCCCCTTCTCTCCTCCAGGCCTTCAGGACCTGTGGAGCTGAGCAGGGCTATGTTTGGCTGTCAGCAGCGAACATGCTAATGAATAATATCTTTAGGTCAGCAAATGAACAACAGTGAAAATCCACAATCTAGTTGGTCCTCCTGCGTCTCCCATCCATACGTCCTGTCCTAACTGATTATTAAATCATAATTGCTGATAAGTACGAGATGTAATATCTATTACACAGCTGTTAAACCCCAATTAATATGTTTTAATGATCAGTCGTTTACTGTGCAATATACAATTAACATCCGGTATTAGATCTTCAATTAAATGCATGTTGGAGAAGCTCAATTTGAAGTAGCGAACACAGCCGTGCCGCAGTCAACAGCGGTAATTGTGCTGAATAGACGGTATTTCTGGGCCATGAGAAGGGGTTAAACCAACACTCGGGGTGTTGGAGAAGAACTGCTGAAGTAGGTGGGTTCTACTTTTTTAGTGTGTTTTGATCCCTACGGAGGTTTTAATTCACCTCCTTTGAAAAAAGCAACCTGATGTGTAGCTGCTGCGCTTGGCGTGAAGGCTGAACGGGCAGGTGCTCAACCAGGGTATTGGCTTGGGGGAGTGTCTTCTTGAGGGGAAGGGTTGAGGTTGAGCAGGAGTGGGGTCAACCGTGCTTCAGGCTGTGTCTTGCCAGAGCACTGGGACAGGCTGCTCAGAGAGGCTGTGGAGTCTCCATCCCTGGAGATGTTCCAAACCCAACTGGACACTTTCCTGCGCAACCTGCTCTAGATGAACCTGCTTTGGCAGGGGGGTTGGACTGGATGATCTCCTGAGGTCCCTTCCAACCCCACCATTCTGAGATTCTGTGAGTCCTGGGGGCTGTGTAAGGGGGTTCAGTGGTGCAGCTAGGATCCAAGAGTGATACCTTAAAGCAAAGATAAGACTCATGTTTGCCTGCTGGAAAGGAAGTCCTCACTGCACTGTGGGTTTGGGGTCATGCAGGAAAGTAAATTCAGTTATTGGTGTTCTCCAGGCAGTGGGTGGTGGCTGTAGAGAGCAGCGTGTGTGCGTCATGGGCTGAAGAATGCATGGGTGTCAGCCAGCACGCCGTGCAGAGGAGGTGGAGGGGTCCATGGGTGGCTTTTGTAGCTTAGAGAAGTGGTAAAATTTGGATTTGAGATTTCTTTTAATGCATATGAAAGATGAGCTCCAAAGGGCACCTTCCAGTCCCTGGCACTGCTGCTGTATTTGCTCTGAGAAGGGAGCTCGTGTTGTCTGGTGGGACACTGAAGAACCCAGCCTCTTTTCAGCACATTGCTGCCTTGTTCACACAGGGTTCACCTTTCCCATGAAAAAAGTGTCTAACAAAGACGAAGAAAAATCTTATTCTCTTCCTTTTGCTTTCTCGCACTTGGGGGAGCAAATGAAGATGGATATGTTTTTCTTCTAGTCCTTCAGTTTAAATATACAGTGATGCACCTTATGAGGTCCTTCTCCCCAAGGACTCCATCTCTCACCCCATCACTTTGCTATAGCAGGTGGAACCTCTGCAGAGATTTGAAGACAGGGTAGTGCTGCTCTCATGATGTATGGACATGTGTGGGAGCTGGCTGCCACCCAGGCATCCCCCTCCTGCAGCATCCTGCCTCATCTTCTATTCACCTTCTGCACTCCAAAGCTTCCTATGAGGTTGTTGGGTTTATTTTGGGGGAACTTTCTGCTCTTCTTTAGAAGGTTTCACTTTTTTATTTTTTCCTGGCAAATCAATGTTTTCTTCTTTCATTAGAAATGGAAAACAAAACATATCCAAGGGTCTGATTAACACTTTGAATTGTGCGTGGTCCCCCTCTCAAGTTTCCAGATCTTCTTGTTTGGAGTTGATGAAGGTGACTCAAAGGTTTCACAGAACTTGCTCTTTTGTGTTGGGATTTTGCACAACTCACAGCGCTTCGGTTCAGAGCTGACCTCGCTCAGCGGTTATTTCTGAAGGAGAGGAGGGGACAAATAGTTTCAAGGTTTGGGAAAGAGCTTAATTCAGAAGAGGACACATTGATGTTTTAGTGGTGGACTGTCCTAAATGTTGATGAGGGAAAAGCATCCCATCTACTGATGGACCCCAGTGTGTGATCCAGTCCTGACTGGGTGGTGGGTACTGAGGCTGAGGATCTGGGGGAAAGCCAGTGATTTCCTTTGGGATGTGAAGGTCTGGCAGTGATCTATCAGACCAAAACCCATCTGGGTTATTTTTCAAGTGGGAATGGATGGAAGTGGTCTCAGCTGTGAGCTTTGGCTGTCCCAGGCCCATGTCAGGAGAGGACACCAGAATGTGCTGTTCCCTCTGGGATCTGCTTCCCATGAGTAAAAACTTGCATTTAAGGCAACATCCTGCGTCTCCTCTTGGGTGGCCCAAGTAGGAGTTAAAAGAAGTGTCTTTCACATAGCCAGTGAGCTGTGTTTCTGCTGACCCCAGGGTCTGGAAGGGAGGTGGAAAGGGCACAGCCGTGCAAGATGATCCTCTCTGGAGATCAGATGCATTTAAGCAGCACAGAGTAGAGGAAATCTGATTCACGTGTTGACGGAGCTGCCTTGGTCATCTGAACCGGGCTGGGCAGAGGGATGGGAGCAAGCAGGAGGGCGTGGACCTGGTGCGGCCAACGGACCTTCAGCCTGGTTAGGGCTCCTTTCCCCACCATGCAGCCCCTTACCCTCCTCTTGCTCACAAGGATGACGGCACAGAAAGGTTGGGATGGGGCCTGTGGGAAGGACAAGCTGATATCTTGGGCCAGATCTATTGTGGCAGCTTCTCGAGCTCACCCTCAGCCTATGAGTTAAGCGCACGTGAGCAGAACAGACCCAAAGAGGATAAGTGTATGTGTGTGTTCTGCTATTTTCTTCCTCCTTGGGGTTGAATCTCATGACTTCTCAAGCTTTCAAAAATCTTCTAAGCCATCTTTAGGGTTATTTTGCATCCAGGATCCATTTTTTCCTGCCATTTAACCCACTCTGCTCCTGCCCCCACTGCATCCCAGAGAGATTTTTCCTGTTTTAAAACACACTGCTTGGGAGAAGGAGGCTCAGGGAAATGCTTCAGATAAGCAGGCAGGTCATACTGCCCTACGAATGCACTACAGAAACATCTTTATTTCTTCTTATTTGATGGATTTTCCCCTCTGTTCTTCCCCCTGGCCCTTTCTAGCTTTTCTCCCACATTTTGCTTGGTTTTCATCATCTGCCTGACCATCTGTGCCTCCCTCTCCCTTTCCTCAGAGCTTCTCCAGAGCAGAATCAAGTTTCAGCAACTCTTGGATTTTTGTTTCCAAGCCCTGTGCTTTTCATGTGGGTTCAGGCTGGAGCACAGTGCTTCAGACAAGGTTTGGAGTGGAGTCTCCAACATAGATGTTTCTCCTGTGAAACCTAGAGAAATCCCCCCAGCTGCCTTCCTGGCTTCAGAACAGCTCTGGTTGAGGACAGATACATGAAGGTGACTTTCACGGTCATCTCTCTTGGGCACTAACTTGGATCATACGTCACCATAGGATCGAATTATCCCTGTCTTTCAATGTACTCATTCTCACAAGAGCACTGTGGGACAAACTGGTTGTTCCTTAACGCCGTGTAGAGAGAGAACAGACACAGGCAGGGGAGGAATAAATTCCCCAGTTATTTGCTGCATGTTTCATAAAAGCTGCTTTGTGGCAGAGCAGATCCAAGGTCACTCAGCTGGTGTCCTCCACGCTCAGCAATTCACTGCTGAAACACCCACCTTCCACAGGTTTCCTTTAGCATCTGAGATCCTTCTCCCTGCCTTCCCTGTCTTTGAGATCACCCCAATAACAGACACATCAAGTGAAGGAATCGCGTGAGCTTGTTCAGCAGAGGAAATGAAGCTTCTGCCCTGGGCTCTTCCCCAGGCTATGAGCTCAAGATGAATGAGCGGCTGGCGCGTGTGTAGCTCCTCACGTGCCTCCTTCTAGGGGATGCTCTCCTTTTTCCTTCGTGTCGGTGGTAGAAGATGAATGGAGCAAGACTTGGAGAACAGGCAGTAAATTATTCAGTACTCAATGCCAGAGGGAGCTGCAATTAAAGATGCGAGGGGAAGGCTGGCGGCGGCAGCGCCCAAAGCGATGTCTGTTTGCCAAGGCCACAGTCTGGGGGCAAATGCTCTTGATCCCATCACCACGAGCAATATCTGCCCAGGAGGAGAAGCTGTGCCATGCAGGTCCCACACCACAGCAGCTCCCGTTTGCAGGCCCAGCTGCTGTGGATCCCTCTGTGTGTGGCATGGATGGTGCTGGCCCCTTGAAGTTGTACTAGATAAGGGGAAAGTGTCAAGAATCTGCTTGTAAATTCTGTATTTCCCATAATGTTTCTCTTCAGATGGAGGCTCCTCTCCATCTCCTAAAGCAGCTCTGTGTCCAGGAGCTTTAATTTCGGGACCCTTGTTTTGCACCTTTACTGTATATCGTGGTAATGACCCACTCCCAGAGTGCTGGTGTCACCAAGAATTGTCATGGAAACCTGCGTGGGAAGCAGGTGGGGACCCCACTCTGCTTTCAGTGATGTCCAGCTAGTGGGTCCCATCCACTGCTGGACCCTTGTTTTGTACCTTTACTGTATATCGTGGTAATGTCCCACTCCCAAAGTGCTGGTGTCACCAAGAGTTGTCATGGAAACCTGCATGCGGACTCCACTCTGCTCTCGGTGATGTCCAGCTAGTGGGTCCCATCCACTGCTAGAGAAGTGTGAATTTTTGTGAAATATTAAAACTTAACTTCATCTCTGGAAAGAGAAGAGGGTGTAAAGGAGAAGCCCTTCTCCAGGTGCCACAGGCACCATGGGGCTCCTGGGCTGGTGCTGGTGGCTGCCTTGCCCAGCCCACCAGTGACACTTGATGTTAATATTGTGTTTTCCAGCAGAGGACCAAGATGAGCAGCGTCACAGTGTTTGGGGTAGGCTGAGGGTGCTCATGCAAATTCTTCACTGTTGGGGGTCTTCTTGGCCTTAGTATGGCACCCTGGGGTTCTGCTCTGGGCATGGAGACCCTCAGGAAGGGTTTGTATGGCCATGAAATAAAGCAAACAGGGAATAACTATTGCATTTTCACCTCTGGTTGATGCTGCTGACAGGGTGCTGGGCTGACTCTGTGTCCTGACCTCATATTCCTCTTGTCTCTCCCCAGAAAATGAGTTTCGGGGTGAGCTGCTGAATCAGAGGTGGACCTGTGGAGAGAAGATCAGCAGCTGCGAGGGAGCCGCCAGCCTGCACGGCACACGCATCAAGGTGAGCAGAAAGTCCTTGGTCACAGAATTCCAGAGTTGCCTAGATGGGAAAAGACCTTTAAGATCATCGAGTCCAGTCACTAAGCTCACACTGACAAGTCCTTGACGAGACCATATCGTTAAGCATCAGCGTGTGCTTTTTCAGGACGGTGACCCTCCACCCTGGGTCCTGGCCACAGGACAAGGGCCATGGGCTGCTCCAGTCCTTATGGACAAGGTGGTCCCAGGAGCACGGAGCCTTTCTGGTACCTGAAGTCATGGGCAGGATTTGGAAGTCTGTCTCCTTGTTACAGCTGAACCTCCTGCTTAGTGAATCCGGGCAGTGAGAGCTTCCAGCTGTCGAGATTTGGCTTTGGGTCCCGATATTTAAATCTTTCCCTTCCTCTCCGGTCCCATCCTTCAAGGATGGCTCAGATCTGGATATTTAGGTCAGTCCTGTTAAAATAGACTCTTTCTCCAAGGCGCTGGCTCATCGGAAGAAGCCCCTTATATGCCAGGTGAAGCCAGGGTGGGTGTCTTTGGAGGAGACAAGCGGGGCATTCATCCCCACTGGGAGCCTGGGCAGCTCTTGGGGGGCTCAACAGAGCTGCTCATTTACTGCTGCAGCTGTGGCTGATGAAAGAGGTCCAGCCAAGGCTGTCAAACCTCCCGGCAGATTCACTGCCAGCAGAATAGGAAGCATTAATTAAGCATAAAACTGGGCTGCTCATTACGCAAATGGTGCTTCCTGTCTCATTTTGGCCTCTCTCGGTAGCAAAGCACCATCTCAGATGGGTGGATGGACCCACCTGGGTGGTGGAGGAAGCTCTCCTTGGGTGACTGATGTTACTGACTCTTCCTGTATCCCCAAATAAACCAAGCCCTTAGAAAAACCCCAAACCAGCAAAAATCCACCCTTAAACCCCATCCTTCTTCACTAACAAGCTGTCAGCTGCAAGCAGGTGCTGCCAGGAAAGCTCGCACCTTCTTAGAAAGCAGAGTAAGCAGTTGATGTTCTATTTAAAATGAGCTCAATTAAGGCTTTTTTATTGAACCTGCCAAATAAGCACTTAGATTAGATTTAATAAGATTGTTGTATGTTAATAAAGCCATGATTACAAAAGGTAATATTCCTGGTACCCAGTGCTCATCTAATGCTCCGTCTCTGCCAAGCACGTGCTAATATTAACTGCTTCTTGCCACCCCCAGCTCTGCTTCTCTGTGTTTTAATGGAGTGACTGGGCTGGGGGTAAGATGAGAGGTGGGAAGGGGCATCTGGAGCAGGAGCAGGATTTGAGGAGCTGCAGGTTTTGGAGGTGGTAGTGTTGGTCCTGCAAAGCCAAATGCACAGAGTCACCATGCGGGATGCTGAGAGTGGGCAAGGGCCTGATCCTGCACATCTCTGGCTGCAGGACTGAGGTGCACGAGTGAGCAAGAGATTAATTCCCCTCCTTTGTTATAAAAGCCAAATTAAACTGCAATAAGAAGGGAGAGGAGGAAGCTGGTTTTGCTAAGGCTGTCACCAGCTCTATAAGCAGTTTTCCCCCTGTGTTACTTTAAATTCCTTTAGACAAATTAAAAAATATATTTTTCTGCTATGTTTTTATTTTCTGCTGTGTTTTCCAGGTAGAACTTAGGATAGTTTAAGCCTGGATACTGAGTTTGTGTGTCCAGCCCTCTTATCTCATGGGGGGAGGAGGGGTCTCAATCCCTCTCTAACCTTAGGATCTGCACTTGCCTGTGTGCTCATAAATACAGATTGTATTTAAATGTAGTTTTTCATGCCAGTTACGGCTCATAATCCACAGGAAGCGCAACGGTGAAGGACAATGGGATGTGGGGCACGTTTACTTATTTATTTTTGCCTCTAAAGAAAGTCCAGGCGCAGGATAAAATTTCCCATGACAGGTCTGAAATGAGATCTCTGAAGAGTGCTGGGGAGAGGTGCTCTCTGCACGGAGCCAACCGAAACCGGCCGCATGGACGCTCCCGCTTGAGCTCACCCTGGACCACAGTGGAGAAAATAACTCTTTCTCTCCCAGAAATAACTCTTTCTCTCCCAGATCTTCTCTATTCTCCTGTGCTATGATGAGCTAGTTGAGGGACTGGCTGTTGGTGGGGATGGCTGCTGTTAGGACTGAGGTTGATGGGGCCACCAGAGCCCATTCCGTGCCACCAGCACCGGCTGTTGCCATCCTCTATGGAGATGTGCCCGTAGCTCACTTCAGCAATCGCTGCGCGTTGTGCCACTCGAGGATAATCTTATGAAACAGGCAGCTTATTACTGAGCTTGAAAACAATGAGCTTGAAGAACTGTGATTCTTTTCTTTTTCCCTCCCTTACCCCTCCTCTCCTGGCATAAGAGCCGTTCGCACGTACGGAGCCACTTAGGTCATTCTGCACGTGAAATGGCATTTGGATTGCGTGTTGTAGCACTTTGAAACAGTCAAGAGGAAAGTAGATGTCAACTTAAACTACGGCATATGAAATCAAGCCCAGCCTAACGCTGGGATGTCAGCACCGTGGAGGCACAGGGTACAGCTGTGGCTGTGTCAAGCGTCATGCTCAGGAGCATCTTTTCTGCTCCGCTTCCCTTGTGCAGAGGATGCCTCTGCGTTAGCGCTCGGTAAGCGTTTCATTCACAGCCTTGGGTTTTTTTGGGTTGTAGGGTTGGTTTTTATTCTTTTGGTGGGGGTTGAACCCTTTCTGCAAATGAAAACTGACAGCAGGGCTTCAGGAGGATGTTTGTGACACGGTTGTAATTTTTAATTTGAGGTGGGTACAAGCTGTGGGTTTGCATCTAAAGATGTCAAAGCAAAATCCTGCTCCTGTCTCCAAGCCTGAGAACATCACACAGGGTGTCCTTTCCTGGAAGCAGTGAGAGAGCAAAAGGCAGACTGTAGTCTATTCAGTCGAGGATGGGACTCACAATAGGTAGAATGTCAGGAGGATTTAAATCAAGCAGCAAAGAAGAGACCCTAAGGGGAAAAGGGGAAAAAAACCCATCCCTAAACTCAGAGTATGGTTATAAAATACCAGCTGGGAGCTACTGTTGAGCCTTTTTTAAAAGCAGAGGGAGACCTGATCAAGGGATATTTATTCTTCCATCACCCCTTATTTATTTTTTTAAAAACTAACAGCTAGAGAAGGTCCAGTGGGATGAAGCTCTCCATCTCCTGCGATGACTGACGATGCCATAGCACTTTGCAGAGAGCATAGGGGACAGATTTGGAGACCCAAATCCAGGTCTGCCCACCCATGTTCAGCCAAGGAGGGATTCCTCATGGGGTGGAAAATAAAAACCCTCCAAAAGAAATCAGGACAGGCCATTCAAGCCCATCCTCTCTGGTTGGGTGCTGAGGGGAAGTTTTGCTGCCTGGCTATGATTTGCCTCATAGTCCTCATCCAGCAGGACCTTGGGGTTTGCTCCCTTCATTGGCTTGTGCTGATAGGGAGATTCTTGTGTAGGAAAGAACAAACAATGCAAATTAACCAGCAAATTAATTCTCCCTGGTGAGAACTTGAAGGAGTTTGCTGGAGAAAAGGAGGCTGAGGGGAGATCTTCTCACTCTCTATAACTCCCTGAAAGGAGGGTGGAGAGAGGTGGGGGTCAGTCTCTTCTCCCAGGTAACAAGTGATAGAATGAGAGGAAATGGCCTCAAGTTGCACCAGGGGAGGGTTAGATTGGATCTGAGGAAAAACTTCTTCACCAAAAGGGTAGCCAAGTATTGGAACAGGCTGCCCAGGGAGGTGGTGGAGTCACCTTCCCTGGTGGGATTTAAAAGATGGGCAGACGAGGTGCTCAGGGACATGGGTTAGAGGTGGAATTGGTAGTGTTGGTTTATGGTTGGACTCGGTTATCTTAAAGGTCTTTTCCAACCACTATGATTCTGTGGGACAAGGCTGATGATGGTGGAGCTTTCTCATGTAGCATCCTTCTCCATTCCCTGGATCATCCTCTGGCTCTGCATGGCCAGGGTAGAGTGAGGTATGGTGGTGTCCTACCTCATTACGGTGGTTGGTACTGTCTTCTCTCTTGAGGAGCTAAAGGAGGGGTTTTTTGAACCTGGAAATGGGGAAGAACCAAATAGAAAACCACTTTTCAACAATGCTGTAAGAAAAATGTCATTTTTTCTTGTATTTTCCTCCTCCTGCTTTACCTGCTGCTAGGCAAATATAGGTTTGGGGGGTTTTTTTTAACTAAAAATAGAGGCTCCGTCCATCTGTCCCTCTAAATCTCAGACACAGCTTCTCACAAATGGCATTTTGCTCTATGCACAAACAAGCCCTGATGGAAGTTCTGCTGCTTTCAGAGTAAAATAAATATTCCT
>NW_010321769.1:0-5942 GCF_000700745.2 Antrostomus carolinensis
CAGCTGGTGTTTGGATATTCTGATGGGATATGCCAAATCCTGTAATGTCATGTTCAGTTTATTAATGAGAATCAATCAGAACATGCTTGCTCTTTCTTCTGGGATTGTGGTTTGGTTTGGGGATTTTCACTCCTCTGGGATCACTGTCTGGGATTGGGTTGGGCATTGGTCTGTCACTGTGCATCACTCATTTGTATATTCTATTATTATTTTAAGTTTTATTTCCATTATTAAATCATTCTTATCTCAACCTATGAGTCTCCTCACCTTTACCCCTCCAATTCTTTCCCCTTTTCCCTGGGGCATGGGGACAGTGAGCGAGTGGCTACATGGTGTTTGGCTGTTGGCCAAGTTAAACTACAACACATTAGTACCCCTATGCTTGTGCTCCCTCCCAGTTAAATACCAGCTTTACTGGATTAGCTGTATATTGCATATACATGCACACCAATATTTACTGCTACAGGAAAATACCGTGTACATGAGTAGAGGAAATGTGAAGCGTATATTTAGATATGATGGTTCACATCTGTGCCTGGATAAGAGTGGCAACCAGAAATGTCAAAAGAAAAAAAAAACAGAACATTTTTAACTGGTAAAAAGCAGAGAGGAGTGAAAAATCATAGACTGGTTTGGGCTGGAAGGTAACTTAAAGCTCATCCAGTCCCAACCCCCCTGCCAGCAGCAGGGACACCTTCCACTAGACCAGGTTGCTCAAAGCCTCATCCAGCCTGGCCGAGAACACTTCCAGGGAGGAGCAGCCACAGTTCTCTGGACAGCCTGGGACACTGTCTCACCACCCTCACACCAAACAATTTCTTCCTAATATCTAATCTAAACCTAAAATGCTTAAATTAAGTCACTACAGACATTCTACACGCCTCCATACCTACAATATACTTCATATTTACACATGGTACCAGATATAATCTGCATACTGCATGCAGAAGAGTGCACACACACTTCTCTCGACAGAAATAAATCCATTCTTCCACATAACCCTCCCTTGCATTCAATTTGATTTCTTAATGAACCTTCCAAGCTTCCATTTCAATCACCAGATGTAACATCCAGCCTCCCTCATGCTTCACAAACACACACGTGCAGTTTGAACCTGGGGGATAAGGAGCTTAAGGAAACATTTTGCCACTCTACAGATAGAAGCTGCCTGTAAAACTCGAGTGATTTAGAGCAGAAAAGCTGGTGAACACCAGTCACAAACCCAAGAAGTCAAGTGAGAAGCCCACCAGCAGCAACTTCAGAGCAAGCCCCTGATCCAAGCTTAGCTCAGGTCTGCACATCCCAGGACAGCTTGTGAAATTCAGAGAGAGGAACAGCATTGCCAAAACACAAAGTCTTTGTTTAGAGCTGATGCAGGGAGCTCCTCTTCCTCCCCCCCATACCCCAAGAAAGGAGATTGCGTTGGTATCATAGGAACGCAGGTTATGAGCTCAGTGGGAACCTAGCAGAGTTCAGACTCCAAGGTTCAAACAAGTCCAGCTTGCAGCTGGCAAACCTAAACAAGACCAAGGCAGCTGGTGTCAAGCTGAGTCATCCACACCAGTAATTTGCTGGAAAATGTTGACTTAACCCATTCATTTAATCACCCAAATAAAAAAAAACAACCCAAAACCAAAAAAACCCCCGACAACGGCCGGCAAGAAAACGTCCATCTGCCTTTTGCAGAATGACAGACTGGAAAAGACCGTGGAAATCAATTTTCCAGAGCTTTTTCTGGGCTTCTGTGTGAGTGCTGCAGATAATTCATGTTCTTGGTAGACATTTGCTAGCCTGTTCTGATCCAGCAAAGCACACTGGACATCCTTAGCATCGTCCCACTGAAGCCAGCGAGGCTAACAGCACGTATTTAGACGTTAGGCATGTGATTAAATACTTAATTAACTGGAGACAAGCTAAGGACACGCTGACTTTTTTGCTCCTGAGAGATTTCATCTCTGCGTGTTTCTTCCTCCCAGAGTTTGAACTTACTCGAGTGAGATTGTTTGTTCCTCTTTGAAAAACAGCAGCAGGGGAGCAATCAACTTTATGATAATTTCACCTCTTGTGAAGCCACAAAGTCCAGAAGTGTGGTGAGAAGCTGGTGTGAGGGCTCTGAAGTGTCTACAGGAGAGCTCATTTATAGAAAAGAAACATGTCCTTGCCCATGGCAGCAGGTTGGACTGGACAGTCTTTGAAGGTCCTTTCAACCCAAATCATCCTATAATGTTATGCACAGGGCTTGGAGCAACCTTATCTGGTGGAAGGTGTCCCTACCCATGGCAAGGGGTTGGACTAGATGATCTTTGAAGGTCCCTTCAACCCAAACCTTTCTGTGATGTCGTGGATGGGGCTTTGAATAACCTTATCTAGTAGATGTCCCTGCCCATAGCAAAGGGTTGGGTTTGGATGATCTTTGAACATCAGTTGCAACCTAAAACCTTCTATGACTCTATAACATAGAAAGCTGGTAGACAGCAAGCAGAAGATACCACCTTTGGTGTCCACTCCCAGCACAATGCTGCAGATAAATTTGGGCAACTCTTATTCTGGGGACTTCACAGCACCAACCAAGCTAGAGATGTGTTGCTAAAGAGGTGGTGAGTAAGATCAATCACTCTCCTGCTTCCCGTCACTCGTTTGCCCAGTATCACCCACGTAACAGTTTCAGGAAAGCCTGTGAAGCAGCCAACCAACCTCAAGTCAAGTTATAAGCAATGATGCTATCCTTACAAGTCTTGGAAAAATGAGTGATTCATGGTTGCTCAGCACCCAGACAGGGACCAGTGGGTTACTGCTATCTCCTCAGGAGACCACACTCCCAAAGGAAGATGGCAACATCAGAAACCACAAAAATAAAGATAAATATTTCACCCATGACCAGCCCCAAAGGAGATTCACTGCCACATTATTCTCTCTAGCTGCCATGGTACTGCCCTCTTCTCCAGAAAGCCTTGTCATTGCCTTAATTAGAAGCCCCTCTGGTAACCACCACAGCCTGAGGTGCACAAACACAACCAGAAAACAACACAGACCCTTCAAGCATTTTGGGATCTGAGCCAGCCAAGAGGTTTAAACAAGACCTTACTGAAACATAGCATATTCAAACACACACACCCCAAAAATCCTCCTTCCAACTCCAAAACTCCTTCTAGCCACACAGGTGACCTTACCTTCTGCCACTCGTCCTGCAAAGGTCCTCTGATGCAAAGCTGTGTTGGGCACTTCAAGGCAGTAGAACAAACCTTGAGAAGAGACTGGCAAGGAGGTAAAAAAGAGGAAGTGAGGTGGCAGGGCTGCTTATAACCACCAAGGTGGAGGAGGGAGGGGCTCGTTAAAGTAATGAGCAGCAGCTGGTTGACAGGACTCAGGTTGAAATCTAGAGGGTTGGGTTTAAGCATGGGTAATGTCATCTCCATGGAAGGTGAGAGCTGTAAAGTTTATGAGAAGGATTGTACAGTGTGATACTTGCAGCAAAGGCTGGAAGATGTGGCCCAGGAGAGATGCAGGACCCAGGATGGATCTTGCAGGGCTTGTTTTCATGTTAATGTAGTTGTCAAACCATCAAAGACATAGAGAAAGAGCCTCTGGGCACTAGCAGATGACAAAAGCAAAGCAAGCCATAGTCCACCATGGTCTACCAGGAAAAAGGACTATGGTCAGGATCACAAGATGGGTTTCAGAGATGCTCAGCACTTACAACTCCTTTCGTAGTTGAAGGAGGGACAGAAGAGAGACGAATAAGTCTGTAAATCCTTGTAATTAGGGTTGGCTTGAAACTAGGAAAGAACTCAAAAGAGAGAGAGAGACAATATAAAAACCTACTTTAATTATGTGAATATTCAGCATCACTCAGTGGATTAGTACTCTAGCATATCTGCATGGCAAAATATCAAAGGGTGAAGAAACCTTACGGTGAAGAAACACCTGGGTACCTATTTAAGATGCTGTTAAAAACCAGCATTTCTGTCTACAGCACTAGGAACTCTGTGCTTTTGTCACTAAGAAAGTGGTATAAAAACTCCAAAACACCCCCAAAATACAAGGTCAGGCTGGACGGGGCTCTGAGCAACCTGGTCTAGTTGAAGATGTCCCTGCTCACTGCATTGGGGTTGGATTTGATGGACCTTGAAAGCTCTTTTCCAACCCAACCCATTCGATGATGATTCCCATTCCATTCGATGTGTTTCCAACACACATATTCAAGATGTTCCTTGAATTTCCTGCCATTCCCAGGGGCAGGGTGTTGACATCAGTCACTTACAAGGTGCCCAAATATGAATGCAGCTCTCCTGGTCTGCAGTGGGGCTCCTGGCCCCAGTGCTCTGCACTTTGGCTGGTGGCTTTCTCTGAAGTACAGCGTGGTTAACATCACCGGTGCTTTACTCAATGCCAAGTTCTTCCTCCCCTGGCAGGATTGTTCCTGGAGTATAAAAACGTAACTCCTTCTGCATGAGGGCAACACCCTGTAACCCCACTTATTTTAAAAGAGTCAAACTATTCTTGCCATAAAAACAAAAGATCAGAGGAGCTTTATGGACTGCAGTGGAGTTAAGCAGGTTTATACCAAGTGAGAATTTGGCCCTTTGACTTCAATGAAGCTGTGTTGATGAATCCCAGATGGAGATCTGGTACAATCCCCTCCAAAAGTCCTGGGAGATGGATTCTGTGACGAGGAACACAGCGAGTGAATCATGGCCATTGCTCAGAGCCCTGTCCAAGGGTGGTTGCTCAGGGTGGTTATCAAAAACCTGCATCTGCACCACCTCTGGGATGGGGCCAAGCCATTGCTGTCACCGACTTGGGGACCAGGATCATAGAATCACAGAATGTTGTGAGCTGGAAGGACCCACAAGGATGATGGAGTCCAACTCCTGTCCCTGCACAGGACAAGCCCAACATTCACACCATGTCCCTCAGGGCCTTGGCCAAATGCTGCTGCAATCTTGTCAGGCTTGGTGCCATCCGCACCTCCCTGGGGAGCCTGTTCCAGTGCTCCACCACCCTCTGGGTGCCTCAAGAACCTTTTCCTCATGGCCAACCTCACCCTCCCCGGCCCCATCTTCCTGCCATTCCCTCTCCTCCTGGCATTTGTTGGTGGTCAGAGAGAAGAGATCATGTGGTGAGCAAAGGTACCTTCTTCAAACCCTGCCTCATGCCAAAGTAGCCCCCTTTCTTCTGGAAACATCTGGGAATGTCACCTGGGATGTGAGTCCCAGCTGTGCACGGTGACATAGAGCACGCTGGGCAAGGCAAGAGGGAAATTTTTCTTCTTTCACATTAAAGGCTTTTTCTGATGCTCTGTAGAGATCCATCAGTGGAAAAAATGAGGATTAAATCCCCCGAGCTTCAGGGAATCTGCCCCAGCATCTGTTTGCCAGTTTGGAAGAGCACACACAGCTTTGTGCAGCAAAGGGAAAACTTTGTTTCCCAATTCCATATGCAAAAAAAAACCCCAAGCCCCAAGGTCTCTTGTCAGCAATCACCACCACGTCTCTCTCACGGCAGGCAAAGCTTTGCTTCCCAGGGTTGGAGACATAATTCCCTTACTTCTAGCAGGGAATGAATCCCCTAGAAATGAAAACCCTTTGACTTTCACAGCGGTTCTTCTACACACATGAGCCCGTAGAGAGAGGGTGAAGCTGTGCCATGTGTTGCAGGATGGAGAAACAACAGAAGAAACCAATTCAAAGTCTGCTGTTGATGGTTTTTTAGGTCTCAGGTGGTAGAAATGCAGAGTGGATGGCATATGGCCCATCTCCCCAGCACATTATTCAGGCAGAAGGCAGACCCCTGCCAATGTCTCCCCCTGGATGGCTGGCTGGAGTTTCTCCTCTATTTGCTTTGAGGTTGTGTGGTGGTTTCACTCCTTTGGCTTCAGCAACACACAGTCGCTCTCTCACTCTCCCGTTGCCCCAGGGAATAGGGGAGAGAATTGGGAAGGT
>NW_010321770.1:0-6138 GCF_000700745.2 Antrostomus carolinensis
TCTATGATTCCATGATTCTATGATTCTAATTGCAATGACTTTACCTGAAAGTCCATCTTTCAAGAAAGCAGAATTCCAGACAACCTGGAAAGCAGATGTTACATTTCAAGCTAGAGGTCTTGAAAGAGTTAGATATTTCATACACTGAAATGAGGGCCAGATAAAGGGGGAGCTCATTTGCTTTTGGTTTTCTGGAAAGCTTAGTATTGCAAAATATGCAGCCTTGCTCAGTATTTAGTATTACAAAACGTCTCTAGAGCTGGTGCTTGGAAAGTATGAAACAAAGATTGGTCATAACCTGCCCTTTTCCCCCTTTCTGTCTTCATGCTGTGATTGAGCAAATAGAGCTCTCCAGATATAATCTCAAAACTGGAAAGGATAATGCATGTTTTTTCACATCAGTGTAGAAACTTGAATGATAGTAGGAAACAACTTTGATTTTTATGGCACTGAAAATTAAATTTGATGCAAGAATAATGTGCTATAAATTTGGAGGCAGATCTTAAAGCGTCCTGAAAAGGTGTATATCCATGTTGTGGAGTGGGAAAATTTGTTTCAGAGATGAAATATACCTTGTCAAAGTTCATCCAGAGGATCAGCAATGAAACTGGTAGTGCTAATTCTGAGCTCCCATCCTGTGTGTTGGTGATTAGCTGATGTTACCTTCCACATAATGTCCCTTTCTCCTCCCTTTTCATTCAAACTTCAAAAACCAGAGGAGCAGGAGTCTTATTCAATCAATGTGCTTCTTCCAGCCCACATTTACAGTTGGTGAAACCTGAGAGGCAATGGCAAAAAATCTCATTGAGTTTGAGGTGTCAAGATTTCACAGAATTTGCAGTTTTGTCAGATTTGCTATGATTGTCCAAAGCAACACTGTTGCACCAGGTAGTACTGAGGCAGAGACAAGCTTAGTCCTGCTTATGGGCAACATTGGAGAAAAAAACCACCACCCAGACAATTTAGAATGGCACTAAGCATTAGTTAACAAACTATCTCTTACAGGTATTTTTTTTAAATTTAGGGTTGGTACTGGGCTCAGTATGATCGTATGTCTGCTTGGGAGTCAGACTGTGGGCAAAGTGAGCTCTTCTGTGTAAATTATCCCCTCTTTAACAGAATACACACTGGGGAAGGGATGTTGAGCTGTGGATGAAGAGGGGTACAGATGATTGCATGTGTTTAGCATATTAATGAAATTTGCTTGTGGGGAGCTTGACTAGAACAGTGAGTTGAGAGGAATGTCTAATTTGAATTTTGCTGTTATGAAACCATATATCAATAGTTAACTCTACTTGTGTACCTTTGTGTTATTTTTAGACCCTTAAAAATAGTAACAAGTTTCCATTACAGCTTTGAAGTTTGTTTTCCATAAATGTAGGTAACTTTTTTCAACACTTTGCAAAGACACAAGAATATATGAATACAAAACTGTGTACAAAATACAAAAATTATGGATGAAGGAATTATCAGAGCTGCAAATGGAAAGGTTGTCTTTTCCTGTGAGTGAATCCAATTAAATTCTGTGCTGAGGCCAAGAAAACTGATTGGCACATAGATTAAAGCCAAAACCAAGTCTTCTCTGAACATTTACTGACAGCCATGAACTTTGACAGTTTCGGATAATGAAATTTTCCAAGTTGTGTTGGAGGGATTTCTATAGGTTGCGAGAAATGAAAAAGGAAAAATTGTAGCAGATGGAGTTCCAGAGGGGCTTCATGGACTCATGTTGGGTTTCTTTCCTGACACCATAATTTCCAAATCAACAAGAACAAAAAAAAGCAACAAAAAATCATCATAAATCAATCAAAACATATTTCCATAACATTTTTATTATTCTGATAACAACAGCTTGACATTTTTGCATTGGCTTAGTTACATTTTTCCTATCTATTGCCTGCCAGAAGAAAAAAAATCCTTAATTTTAAGCCATCTACTGGAAAGTGTTGCTTTCTGGTTATTAATGAATGTGCACACAGGATCATTTCATGTTGTTAATTCTGAATTTTTCTAAATAAAGCATGATAATGGTACAGATCATATAGAAAAATGGTAGGTTACGACAGTAGTAATAACAAAAGGTTATTCTGCCTTTCTTTAAGGTGAAGTTATTGATTATAGAAGATAACAGAGTGACAACCATGATGCATAGGACTTTTTAAAAGGTGTATACTGGATTCAGCACAGGCAAAAATCCATGCAAATTCTCACCAAGAAAGCCTGCTGCTGACCTACTGGAAAGGGCAATTCTCTTCAGTGGGTTTCTGCATGACTCCCCAGTGGTGCTCTGTCCTTTGCATCTTGGACAAATCCAACCATGGCATTTTAGATCATGTACTAACTGTGATTATTTACATGTAATGCCATGGCAAGTTTATTTTAGTGACTTAAATATATTTTTCTTAGGACTGGAAAATGGCCTTCAGCCTAATGTGTCTGACTATGCAGGTTTATCTTTAATCTCACATCCCTACTATTTTCACATACTCCAAATACTTCTGTAAGGAAACAGAAAAATTGGATGCATTTCATAGTGATTGCCATCTGTTGAAATCAGGTTTTGTTTAATTCTGATTAACTTTAGGTTGATTTCTTTTATATGTGCAACCTAGAGGTGGGGCCACTCATTCTCCTGTTCAATAACACCATAACCCACCAAACAATAAGAAAAAAAAAAAAAGCTAATTTCAATCCGAACCGTTTTCATTGTGTGGTGGAATTAATGTTTATACCAGTACAAGAGAAGGATGGGACTGCTTTTTACAACTTCTGATGTTTGTTAGCTTAAATTGATCAAATGATTGCCCTAGGCAGCGGCGAGTCCACACTAAAGAAAAACATCAAAATGTTGAGCTGTGGGGAAAAAAGCTCAGGGGAAGAAGGGGTGGGTCAGAAATTTCCATACATTGAAGCCAATCCATCATCAAACATAAACAAGAAATAAAGTAAGCTTCATTAGGCTTGGTGCTTCAGAATAACTTTTCAGAGATAAGGGGTCTTTTAGGTTGATGGGTCCATGGCAGTTCTTTTCTTGCATGATCTAACTGGTTTGTTTACTTCAAATAATCTATTGTCTCCTTTTTGTGTGTAACTTATACCTCAGATATGTCATGCTGAATTCCAAAATAAACCAAAGAAACTGTGCTGTTGTGTTTGTGAGGGGTTTTTTTTGTTGTTGTTTTTGTTTTTTAACATTGTAAAATTTAATCAACTGAAAAGCCCATTTTCGATGACTTGGATTTGAAAATCAGTTAATTCAAAACACCAAAGCAGTTCGCATGGGATTTTGCATAGCAGGCTGGGATTATCCTATCTCAAATAAATGGACAAAGGAAGGTGGTCATGGTTTTGCAGATTGTTTTCAGGGGAGTGTTAGGCCTGCGAGGCTCAGAATTGAGCCAAAGGTGATTGCGGTCAAAGATCTTTCTTGCAAACTGTGAGAGTTTTGGGAAGGGAGCCTGGAAAATTAATAACCAGAATACGTCTCTTATCTCAAATCTATGGGACTTGCAATATCTCCTTCAGTAAATGGGAAAGAACAATATTATGCTAAGCTTTAGAGGCCGGACAAAAGCCATACACCATATGTAAGACATTAGTTGTGCGTGCCTGTGTAGTCACACACAAACTATTCCACGCACGGGTTGTGCAAGGTACAATACTACGTTTATCTTATGCCACTTCAGCCTGCCTAGCCACCGACAGTGACTTTTTCAGACAAATCTTTCCACTTCCCAATGTTCACTCTCATAATAGAAAGAGCAGAAGACAATCTAGGCTTTTCCCACTGCAGTGAAAGTCAGGCATTTTGTATAAACTGGCAGAGTGACAATGGCTGCAGTGCTGGATATGTTCTTCTGTGATCTCTTCTACAGGGACAAGAAACTTTGGTAGAAGGTATAGATATCTTTAACTGAAACATCTGATTGCTAGCTAAACATGAGTTGCAGCCTCAGTAAACCTGAAAATGACATCACTTTTTAATTGTTTGTTCTGTCTGTCTGATTATGAAAGTGTCTCCTCTGACAATGCTGCTAGGTGAGAGAAGTCCAAATTGGCCAGATTTTCAGGTGTTCATTTAATGATTTAATTTGGGTCTATTCAAGGTCCTTCTGGTTACACAGGAAATGCACAGATACACTTTTACAAAACCTGAGTGGTTTAGGAATATAGTCCAATTGATTTTGCACTGTGAGAGATTATGTGGCATTTCAATCAGATGGGATGAGAAGATCTAGTACGTCACTGTCACTGAAAGAGATGTACCTGTCTCTCATCCCCTGTTTCCAATCAGGCAGCCCAGCCTCTTCCTAAGTCCTGTGAGCCAGTTAAGTTCACAGAACTAGTTCAAAAGTGAGTAGTCCAACACAGAACAATAAAGTATATAGAACGACATATGAATTTAGTATTTGTACTCCAGTGTGACACACAAGTTGGTGATGTGACATAAGTATTTCTGTCTCTCCTTCTCCATTTCCCACAGGCTTTACTTTAGAAACCTGATACATACATGTGGTGCAGCAAACACAGAACTCTTTTGACTTTAATTTTTTCAGTGTGTTGTTGTTATTCTCCCAAATAGCTTTCCTTCACACTTTTATTTACCTTTGTGTAGCATCGTTTCAAGCATTTCCCTGTGGTATTTAGAAATGACATAAAAAAGAAAGAAAGAATACAGTAAACTTTCTGGTACTGACATGTAGAGAACATACCTTTTTCAGGAAGGTAACTGTATGCTAAGAGATACATAGGGGGTTTTGTTCTTTGTATCAGAGATGTGTTCTTCCCTGCAGTGTAATGTCTAACTGTGCTGGCATGGACCATTTTCTGCAAAATGACAAGGAAAGGCATAACAGAAGAAACCACTGTTTCTTTTGAATAAAGGAGTAAGGTTTTCTTCAGTTACCACCTTTTCCCCTTTCTTCATATCTTCTACTCTCTCCTTTGTGTATCCTGCTTTTGGAAGGATTATTTTGCAGATGGAGAGAACTGAGTATAGATCCTTCAATGTTAACCTCAGCCCTGTAAACATCTATCAGCTATTCCCTCCTCTACTTTCCTCTAGTTAAAAAAGCACTGTTGTTTTGGGGTTATTTTAAACATGTGGGTGTCTTTAATTTTCCTTCTTTGTATTGAAAATATACTTTCAAGAGTTTTCGGCGATTCTGAGGTTTATAAACTTTTTTAAAATGAAGGTGATATTCTCAGGTAAGCATATGCCTTCAGAAAGGGAACAGGAGGAATCTCTCCACTCCTCCAACTCCACACAACCCTATAATGTGGTTAAGCTCATGGTAAGCAGTGATATTGAGTACAGTTTAAAATCACACCATAATTTGGTGCTATAGCCTTGAAATTAGAATTTGGGAGATCTTCCCTTTCTCTGCTCTTTTACCCTTTCTGGCTGTAAGTGGTATTGTAATATTTTTGAAAAATGTAGATCATACGCTGCGATTAGATGCTGATCTCTTCTCTTTGGGCCTCTTAATTGCTTTCACAAAGTGATTTCACACACACCAATAAACAGTTGACGGGGATAACCTTTAGAGGTGCCTTTAGAGGAATATACCCACATAAAAGCTTCACTAACCTTACACACTATCCTGTTGGTATTTCTGTTACAATTTATTTGCTACTAGAGGCTCAGACCTATGGAAGCAACTGTAATCCTGCCTGTTAGAATTATAATTTGGTAAATTAATACAGAGTTTTGGTATATGGCAACAATTTTTTAGAACTGAAGTTAGCAAAATTTTATTTATTTATTTATAAAGGCAAGGAGACAGATTTTTCTCCATTACAGCACTGAGGCAAGGAACTTTTTTTAACAGTTCTGCTGTAGAAATATATAATTATGTGTGGGTAGACTTGGCATGAATCTCTTCCCTTTTAGGGATTTGAAGAAAACAAGCCTTTTCAAATACCCTTAATAACATACAGGTAAATAATGAGTTCAGGCCAAATAACTGCTAAATATGAGAAAAACAGCATATTTCTACTCCTACTGCTAGCCAGAAAAAGATCAGTGATTACCCATATCCTGCCAGTGATATTTTACACAGACCTTTCTACTGTTTTCAAGTGGGAGATCAGTGCCTAGGCTGATGGCAGGATGTGGACCTTATAAAGTATTTCCTG
>NW_010321770.1:6171-37266 GCF_000700745.2 Antrostomus carolinensis
AAAATGTCATTTAATGAGCTGGATTATTAAAGATGGACTCCTACACACTCAGAAGTAAGTGTAAACTGACAGAAAAGATCCTGATATTGCAAAACCCCCGTATCAGGCATAGCCTCAGGTCAGTACGAAATCTGATTAAATTCCTATGAGACCTTTATACAGACAGAATTTGTGGCAATGGGGGCTTGGCTGCAAAGGACAATACCCAAGCCTGTGAGTGTGGTTTAACTGTTTACATAGGGTCGACTCTTAACATGGGAATGTGCAGTACTTATCAGAGCAGCTGGCATTTTTCCATAGCAAATGTAAAGTAGAACAGAATGAGCTTATGTGGAGATTGTGCCTCTTGAAATTAGTCCTAGGACATAAAACCTCTAGAGGTGATGTCAACCAGTCACCACATTTGTTTACTTTCCTGTGGGGATCTCAAATAATGACATGAGCATCTGCCATCTAGGGAAAACAGAGCCGGGAAATTTGGGCACAGATATTGCTGCATGGCTCTTCAGGAGACAATAAGCAAGATTATGCAAAAACCTGTATTTGCATGTTGACCTCACTTTCTTAAGCTAATGGTAACAAACCTGTGCAGTCCTGAGTAATCTAACTGGAAAAAAAAAAAAAGCCAGAGTTATGCATGGGGTGCACTGTTAGCCCACTTGTCCTGCAAGAAAGTATAAAGGGGTTTGAACTATTCCCTACTCTGTGTTGAGGATAGAAATGAAGAAATGAGAGGTTTCTGTGAATGTTGCTCTGGTCCTCAGTTCTCATTGCAAAGGCTGAGTCTGTCTGAACAAGCAATGGTGTGGTGATTTTTGTTTTTTTTTCTTTAAAGGTAAAACTTCAGCTAACAGCTGGTAGATGCATACTTTCAGCCAACAGGTCTCATAGTCTTTGGCGTGTATTTTAGCTGTGTCCTCTAACTTATAAACTTCTCTCTAATGTTTTTTAAATTGAGCCACAGCCAATTTAACTTACTACTTTTCTCATTCTGTTAGGTACCTGGCCACATCATCTCTGCTTGACCATACTGGGCGAGGGAGTGGAGCAATCACCTGACACATGAGAGCTGATCTTCCTGCTACTACCACTAGCCAAATACATACACTGAATGTGGGGTAGGATGACATGGCAATACTAGAATGGGTAAAATGGTTTTAGAGGTACTATGGACTCGATCATGTATGATAACAAAAGTTATGGCAGCTTAGGACTGCCTTTAAGGAAATTTAGAGCAATCTACATTTGTGTTTGTTTTATTTGTTTGCTTGTTTGTTTTTTTCCCCCCTCAGATTTCCTAAATGGAAATTGCGCATGAGTGTGTAGTATTTTCGTAGCTCTTGGCATACGGCATAGGTCTTACTGTCACACTGCATTTGCACAGAAGCATGAGCTGTACATCTAATGTGCCTAGACTGTGTCACATTTACTCTGCGTGTGTGTGGACCCAGAGGTGTGCATGGGCAGTAGAATTGCTCTGTGTGTGCTTCCATATGGATGTATTTGGCCTTCTTGAACAATGTAGAGAAAAGCTCAGGGTGCTTAATTTCTGATTAGTTAAAATTCATGGGTAGAAATAAAGACTATGTCTAAGAAAGTCTAGACTCAGTCAGAAAACCTGCCTTTGAGATCACTTAGAGATACAAGAGTACAGACACTGCAAAGTTTGCTCCCAGAGAGCTGGAAGTATCCTCCTAGTAACTTCTGATGTTCATTGTGGACAGAAGATAACTCACAGCCAGGTGGGTCTTGTTTGCTCTAGTGTCGGTGTCATAAACAAACTGATTTGACTTGAGGAGTACCGAGATATCCAATTACTCCGTTAAATTGTCCTATCATCTCCACTTCAGAGAAGAACAACTATTAAGCTGCTATGCTTCCTTGTGCTTTAGTATGTTTTTCTAATTAAAAGATGGTGAATGGTCCTGTAGTTCAGGAGGCTCTTAGGAAGCAGGCAGCAGCCTATCTTGGCTTCTTCTCTTGGCTATATAGTAGCTCTCTGTTTCTGGAGAGTGAAAAAAGAGTAATCCTTAATACTTATTTTAAACTGGAAAGTATATGAGTTAGTATGGTTTTCTTCCCATATCTTAATTTAATGTTTATAGTGTCCAAATGGAATCATATGAATATTTTAAGAAGTAATTTCAGCTTTTTGCCCTACAAATTCCTAGTAATTATGCTTCAGTTTAGAATAAACACAAACTCTAACTTTGCTGTTTTAAATCTTGTCTGTTTGTCAGGTTATAAGCCTTTCCTAATTTCAGCTTTCTGTTGTAGCAGTAATGATTTCAAAAGCCAGTTCTGGGTTGGGTTTTTTGTTTGGTTGGTTGTTTTTGTTTTTGTTTTTGTTTTTTTCAGGTATATGTTGGGGTGCACTGTAGACCGTCTCTGTCAAACTCCCAGGAGCACCATGAACTTTATTCACAGACCTTGCAACACAGCTACCAAATAAAGTACCTGAGAACATTGGAGGGGAAAAATGGGAGGTGAACAAATTTACTTTTATATAAAGCCTGTATGGTCACTGATCTCAGGCAATTTGTAAAAAACCTTCTGTTCCTAAGTCTTTGAGGTCAGAAGGTTAAAAGGTGTTCCAGAAACAGAGTTGGGTATGAAAGTTGTCCTTTTGTGTTTTACTAACTGGAATCAAGGAGCCTCAATTGTCTCTGCTGTTTTATTTATTTATTTGCATATATCATATATATTGCAAAACCATTCTTCTGTCATCTCTGTAATAGCAGGCCTGAGTACTTTGCTTGACCTTTAATGGAGGTCTGTGGGAGGGAAAGATGCCAGAGCTTCTGCCCTGCTGTTCATAGCTGCAGTTTTATCTCATCTTGTGGCTCAGAAGGCTGCTCAGCTTTCGTCAGAGAGTCAGAAGTGAGGCCCCACAGGGGCATGTTATCTCTGGGCTAGTGAAGACATGAAAAAGGAAAAAAAAAAAAATCTTAATGATGGGCTATTCTTCAGCTTCTCAGCTACCAACATAATCTCCTGGATTGGGAAAACATTTCCTGGACTTTTAACTAGAGAGAAACCTTTCCTCTGTCTGTCTCTCTAGTTTTTCTTCCCCTCTAAGTTACGAAAAATAGAAGTTAGAATAGTCTGGCATAGGATGTACTATACTAAGAAATGATCTGCTTTTCAGGCATAGGTGGTATTTAGCAATGAAAGAACAAAAGATAAAGTGCCAATGTCATCTAAGCAGCAAGTCGGTTGCTTTGACTGAAAGATGGACCTAAGATATTGTTTAGGTGTGATAGTGTATGCTTGTTTCTTCATTTTCCTGTGGCTAAAACACAGACAGTGCAGTAGGAACAATGGACCTCTCCTGTTAAGCCAAAAAAGCACATGACTGTGATCTAATGCAGAGTTTGTGTGTTCAGTTCTCTGGGATTTCAGCAGAAAGTCCAGAATGTCCAGTTTGCTTTGAAGGGTTAGTGAGCGTTATAGTTACCCCTGTAGTTACCTACATCAGAATGGGTTGATCTTTTTACTCTCTGTTCATAGACATCCGCCTGGATTTTTGCATTTATGGGTCCACACATTTTATGTCAAGTTCTAATTAATAGCTTTTATCTTGCTGTTAATCTTGGGGGAATTCCCACTGCTCTCTGCTGTGATGCTAGTTCTTCCATATACTGGTGCTGATCCAGAGAAATAAAGCATTCAGTAGCAACTATAATCCCACACATTTGTTTTTTCTCTTATGTGTACTCATTTGTTTTCCTTCTCCTGATATGAACAGTTTTCTTACTCTAGCAGCTTAGCAAAAGCAAAAAAGCAGCAAGAACAACTTAGCAAATGCAAAAAACCTTTATCCTATTCTTTCATCCAGTTTCAGGTCCACTTTTTCCCTGGTTCTTAGTGTGTGCAGGATTGCCTCTATCTTAGCAACAGCGTCATTTCTTCTGTGCTGGTGCCTGATATTACTACTATTTCTTTGATGTGTGCACCACATCAAAGCAAAGGTAGTAATATCAGTGTGCAAAGTGACACTTTAATGATCACCAATTATTAGTCAGATAGTGTTAACAGTTAGCTTTTAGAGTCTCTTATACTTCTTATTCAATGCTATATAATTCAGACATGGCTCAGATTGATAGATGCTGAAGGAAACATGGGCTCTTTGTTTCTGAAAACCAGTTTACAACACATGGGAAACATGAAAAACTGCTGCTTAGCTGTAGATAGTGTAGATTCAATGTCTAGGGCAAAGTAATATAGCAATTCCAGGCAATTATGTTTGATATAAGTCAAAACTAATTCCCTGAGTAGAGATGATAGCACATCTTACCATGTAGGCTAATTAGCCCTGCCGCTTTGTTTTGTGGCCTAATACTATGTGCTGAACGTGAGAGGCCCAAACTTGACAATACTTGCTAACAAACATTGTGGTAATTCCCATGTCTAACTGCAGCACCCCTGTTACCATGACTAGTCAATACAACTGATTGCAAATTTTGCATGTTTGGGGCCCATTTGAAGGGATTCGACTCACGTAATGTCAACAAGACTGCTATTAGATTAACTCTGAGAAAGCCCTGTTTCTGTGACCCCTATTTCCTTTACTTTCAAAGGTCTGTGAGAGTATTTATGTAAAAGAGAACTTCCAGGATTAGACTGAAATTCATTAGGAACATTATCCTTCTGAGTCGTTATCAAATTAAGCTCTGTAGCGCAGCTCTCAGAATGACTTAGTATGTCTTCGTTGGAGACAAAGTGTCCTCTGATCCAGCAATTCATGTGTTGTTTCATTACTGCAAAATGGTCAAGTATCAGTAACCTTTTATCATCTCATGGAATACAAAGAACTCTGCCTCAGATAAATTTGGTACTAGGCCATAAAAACCCCACAGTATTTGTGTATAGAAGACATTTATACATTTCTAAAGTGTTTTGGCAAAAACCCCACAGCAAGGACAGACAGACTAGAGTGATAAGGAGGAAATGTATCATTAAAGATACAGAATAGATTGTTCTCTTACTGCCCATGTCAAGGGCAGAGGAGCATGTTTGGGACTAAACTGAGACGCAGAGTCACAGTTCCCACTAAATAAGGACAACTGAATCTAGTTACAGGAGATGCTATTGTTCAGTTTGTGCTTTTAGAATGAATTCTGGATTTGTGGGGAAATTATTGAAGAAGGAGTAAGGTATTTTAATCACTAATCACAAGGTGATCTTTGCTGGTAAACTACATTGCTTTATACTAAATGAACGTAGGGCTTATTGGTATTAAAATCACATCAGTACATATGGCAGGAATCCTATTTTTGAGGCTTGCCAATAGAATCACTGAAGGGTGAAACCAAAATGTGCACAATTCATTCCCCACTCTATTACTTTTCTAAAGAATGCCCTCTAATGGATCAATGATACTCACTTTTCAGTTTATACATCACAAACACTTACAGCACTAATAGGTTAAATTTTTCATAAAGTACTGTACTAACAAGTCATTTTTTATATATGTGTCTGATATCTGTATGCATTTGTGCATACCTATATTTAACATAAGTTTTCTTATATTTAAGTTTTTTTGTGTATCATTGCTTTAAGGGTAAACTCAAGTATTTGAGTATTAGCACTAGACATAAAAACCTAATCAAGAATCATCTGCTTAAAGCACAGATTTCTCTGGAGATAAACTGATTTGGTTTGGGACTTTAGCTACATGGGAAAGAATATGGGCTAAATCCTCTAGGCTCCAATCCTGCAGGCATTTTTACACAAGTATAATTGCTTGCAGGACAAAACTTTGTTAGGTCTAAAAGCCATAAAAAACATTTACTTCAGTAACTCTATAAACAACACTAGCCAAAGAGAAATTAAAAATCCTCTATAAAATGATGACACTTATCTAAAGATCAAGAGCTAAATAAACAACTTGTTGGGTGACATCTCTCAGATTAATGATTGGTAATAAAAGGAAGAAAATATTTTAGAAGCTTACAGTCCCTGGATTCCTTCCACATAACTTTTCTTTTACACATGCTAAGTGGAGGCAGATTCACTGGTTTAATATCTGCTAGTGATGTTGTGTTTAAATTAATGCTAACTGCCTACGTAACTTAGTGTAAAATGGTTGTTCTCTCAGACAAACATGTCTTGAAATGGCATCAAATCCAAATGATCTCTGATGGAAATCTCAAGTAATGTTCTGGGTTTGCTTTCTCTCAGCACATCAGTTATAGCTAAGTGTTCCTGATTTGCCAGCAAATGTTATTACATGTTGGGTTATAGGGCTTGGACTGACTGTTTACTTCCCTCAAATACTTGCAATCACCTGCTTTTTTATAGTGACTGACATGTCCTGTAGCATGAGTAGTGTGGACTGTGAAATACAAAGGACATCTTTGCTATTACTGCATTAAGTTTCTGGCTTACCATCTAATTTTATTGCCAAAATAGATGTTTCCAGGCTAATTCTAATTTACATGTTTTTTATTTCTCTGAAATAAAAGTTGAAGGAGGATTGTTTTTCCTCGTTAAGAGCATTCATTGTGGTTTTTAATTTTTGTTTTACAGTCAAAATATTTTCAAGACATTATCTTACAAAAGTATAAAATCAAACCTTGCATAAAGATACCAGTTCTGATCATGGCTCTGAGTATTTGACTTCTGTCAACTCTAGTAAGAGTTTCTCCTGCCTATCTGATAATATTTCAATCTAAGGGAAAGACCACCCTCAAAAGTAGTGCTTTGAGCAATACACTGCTTCCATATTTCTAGGGAAAAGTGGATAAGAACTCTAGAAATGTTGCTGGTTATTATAGATATAGAAAGAAAGAGTTCATTGCATCTTATTTTATCATGTGGTATTTTTCACCACTGGGACCATATCCCTAACAATTGTAAATTGCCATCATCCCACTGACTATACAGAGTTACAGCAGTTGAGATTTTGGCAGTATTTTCCAATTGTACATTGTATTACAAGTGGCACATTGTTTCAGTGCTGAAGTTTTATCATATCTGAGGGATCCTTTTGTACCTGAAGCAGACGGAACATTCTTCCTGATGTGGAAATAAACAAGAACCATGAAGTGCTTACTGCAAATCACTGTAAATAGATTCCTCAGGTTTATTTTCTTCCCGAGTCTGCTAGTTGCTAGAAGATACAATCCATTATGTGTACAAGAACAGACAGCGTGTCGCCATTGTACTGAGTACGTGATTAATAAAGAAGCCTATTTTTAACAGCAAAACAATGTGCTATATTTAGAAGTAAGCAAGCAAGGGTATACAGATTTAGCCATATTAAAATGCTGCAGATGATCTTGAGATGACCACAGAACTCCTTTTTTGTTCTTTTGAATATAGTTATTCTGGCAATTTAGGTTCATGAGAAAGTCACCACAAGAAAAACAGTATTTGTCATTTAATTCCCCTTATTCCTTTCATTGCTAGCTAATTATAAGCATTTAAGGATGAACATAAGAGAAACTCAAATAAGATTAATTTGAATGTGATTTTTAGATGTCCTGCTTGATAGTTACCCATGATTTAATAACATTGATTTTGTGGTTTAGATATTCTTTTGTAATTCATTTATACTAAGATTGTTTTTTGGTTTTGGTTTTGGTTTTGGCTTTTTTTTCATGTCTTGGTTGAAAGAGAATGGATGGGGCTTTTTTTTTTTTTAGAAAAATCAACTGCTTTTAGTCTGAATAAAAAAAAAAAATCTGCTAAAAATGACAAGCAATGAACTGGATAGCAAGGTTTCCATTCTGTTTAATGTGTGTCTGATGTCCTTTTAGGTGTTACCTCCAAGAAGGATGACAGCATTGCATGAGCAACCGTTCATGCTCATCTCCAGGAACTCCAGGCTGAAAAGTGTTGCTAGATCAAAGCACGGTCATTTCTGTATTTTCTGTTAATATCCAGCCTGAATCCAGGATCCTTCAAAGAATACAGCACAGATGCAACCATGGCAGTTGGTGAGCTTTGTCTGCATGGATTTCATTGCAAGATGGTAGGCCTGAAGCTCATCAGTGACTCTAAGTTAGCCTAGCCAAACCCTAATCCTACAAACTGCTGAGCATGTGGAATCATGCAAGTAGGTTCACTGAAATTCAATAGGACTTTGTGGGGGCATCAACAGAGCAATGCTGTCTCTGTGTTGGCTGACAGCATTGGGGCCTTAATTTGTTAGTCTGTACTCTGTGTAGATGGCATTTCATAGAAACTTTAATGTCTCGGTTTGGTCATATATCATTGTAAAGGAATAATCAAAGAGCATGGTAAGCGTTTTTTGCAAATAATGTGCACTTTCTTGGCATTTGCTTCCTTTGGCATTACAGACTTAAAAACCTAATATATTGAAGTAGAAACCATATGTATAAAAATTACTCGCAGCAAACCTGTGTAAAACCTTCCTTTTGGAATATTATGATTATAGTTGAGGAAAGGAAGAAAACCAATAAATGGAGCTCAGAGGAAAGGGTGAAAACATAATAAACACTTAAGAACTTGGTTTTGTTGTTATTGCTATTGTTGCTGTTGCATTGTAAATTCACAAAAGAGGTTGTATAGCATTGAAATAGTGTACTGAAAAAAACCTGCAAGTTTGCAAGACTTCACAAAAATTTTAAAGAGACTTCATTCAACTTTAATATGATTTGAAAAGTTTTATAGATTTTTTTTAAGGATAGTGGTATTAGGGTTTTTTAATAGTATTTTTTTCTGAAATATTTTAAATAACTATGAATCACAATTGATTTAGAACTCTGAAGTTTGTGATTCAACCAGAGTTCAAATGGATGAATTTTATTTATTTCATTTTCTATTTTAACTAGGTAAAATAAATTGAAAACAAGCTGCAAATGTAACTCAGGCAGAGAAATTATGATAAAGAATTTGTAAACAGGAATACCAGTTCTGATTATTTAAAATCAGATATGATTTTAAAAAATCATTAGTAGTGTCAGTTCCAGTATTTAGATGATCCAAGTACAGTTAACTAACAGCAAGGCTCCCCATCAGTGGAAGAAGTACTAACTTTTAAATCTGAGACATAAATGGGTGTAGAATCAGACTGCATCCTAATTGTTTGGTCCCTCCTTACTGTAATATGTGGCGCACTATTGAATCTGATGATGATCTTGTCACTATTTATACAGTATGTATTTTTAGGGTTTTTTGTGACCTTGCTTCATTCATGCTCATTTCCCTTTTATATTTGCTTTCCAAACTATTTGAGTCATTTGAAGTTACTGAATGTAGTCAGTTGGAGCAATTGTGTACTTGGATTTTCTGAATTCTTTTAGTATAACTTATAAACAGTCTGGAGACAATGGTAATCTTTCCAATCAGTCTGTTGGGAAATAATGATTATTAATTCACGCATAACATGACATATTAATTTGTGTTTCTAACTAACTCACAGAATAAAAAGGTTAAAGAGATATGGAGGAATAAGTATATATGATTGTAGCATTACATTTTAGTAACACCAGTAAGGAATCTTGAAGGGGCAGACCACTAAGTTGATATGAAATACCTGAACAAAAGACCTATCTGCACAACACTCAGTGAGGAAATACTCTTCTCTACTGCCTCCATTCATCGAGCAGCTCCCAGGAGAGACAAGCCACTTGTGTATTTTCAAGTGCCTCAGAGCAAACCCTGACTCAATAATTATCTTACTGTCCTTTATAGCCCTACAGTGCTCTCTAAGGCTCAGTACGTGCCCAAAATGCCCACTGGTGTGTTCCAAAGAGGGGAAGGATCAGGATTTGTTTTGTTGCTATACATTATGTTTCCAGGGGCATACATCCATATCCAATCATCTTCAGGGGCAATGAGGTTAACACCAGCTGCCATTATTAGGTGTACATTGCACGTATGTAGAGAGCTTATTTGCTGGAAAAACTGAAAGTGGGAGGGAAACTGCGTTGAGCTGACCAGGGGAGCCACTGAGTGCCAACTGCAAGTCTCCAAGTATGGCTGCAAGGGAAATCCCACCAAAAGCACCTCTTTTGAGAGTGCTGAACCACTGATGTGTACCATGATCCCAGCACACCTATTCCACAGGTTACACGTTTCTCTTTAAAAAGAAGTCACAACCCGTTATATACCAGCATCTGCTGTTTCATTCCTGTGATAACAAGCTCCTCACTGCTTCTGCCCTTGGTGTCACTATTTCTGCTGGTGCTATTGTCACCATTGTCATTTTTCCATATCTGTGCCCAGGGGGGTATTATACATCCCAGGGTCTATCTTCCAGCCAAATGAGATAGCTTTGGTCAGGTGCTGTTCAGTGTGGGATGCCTAGTCCTGCACCTGTGAGACTGACAAAGAGTTTTATGCAAAGGCCAAGGTCAGACAAGTGCAGTGAATAATTAACTAACCAGGATATCTTCCTTAGGTTAATTTAGGGTTAATTTAGAAATATTAAAGCTAGTCAGTTAATCTGAAGTTCCAGTACAACATAGCGGCTTTACTTGCCTTTGGAGGTGCAGACAGCTGGACAGTTTTCTGGCCTATGCAGTTCCTGTCTGTGGGCTACTCATCTGTCCTCTTGGTGGAGGCTGAGATGAGGAGAGAGAAAGGAATATCTGACACATAAGGACGAACCCACCATTTACAGATAAGAAACTATTATCTGAAATCATTAACTTTATTTTTGTTAGGGTCATCTGGGCCTCTTCTGTTCCCCTCAGCTGTCAGCAGAAGGTCTGGCTTCACCTTGTCTCCTGACTGACCCTGCAGATGGTGGGGCTGGAGGTCAGTGACCAGCTCCTGTGGGCAAGCAAAATTGAAGGTTATAGAGGCAGAGGCTGTGGGGTTTACAGAGAGGGGTTTGATAGCTCCTCCAAGGAGAAAGCCACCACCGAAGTACTGGAAGTAGAGTGAGTACTTGTGCTTTTAGTCTTCAGCATGGGCAATTTGTGGGGACCATTAATAGATGAGAGCTGGAGAAGGCACTTGAGGAGATGTGAAGCAGTCTTGCCACCTAATGCTGGTCTGTGACAAAATGTTAAGGACAATGAAGTGCACTCCCAACCTATTGCATTAGTCATTGCTGACTGATGATGGATAGAACAGAAGTAATAATTTGTCCTAATCTGACATCTTATTTTAAACTCAAGATTTTTAAATGAAGAATGAAGGACAGTAGTCCTGTAGTGTAGAAAAGTCAATGAAATTCACAAAACCAAAGAGGATAGGATTTACTGGCTTAAACCACAGTCCTATTGCTGTTCATATGAAGTCATATGAGGGAAATGGACTAAATGGTCTTTGTCTTTAGTCCTACAAAACTCTTAAACTTAGGCATCATCTAACAAGAGGACATGCAGAGAGTGATTATTTCTGGCTTTCAGGTCTCTTTTCCCAAAGGACACATCTCTGTTCTTCTTGAGAAGGAATTCAGTCATCTAAAAGAAAAATTCAATAATGACAAGTTATTTGGAGAATATTCACCAGCTTGTTTAGTTCTCTTGTTAACAAAACAAAGAAAGCTTATGTAATTTTTATATAACATTCATGTACGCATACTTCCTTTCTCAGAAAAAGTGGTGACTTTGCCTTGCTGTGTTTTTATTTGTTTTGTTTTATTTTAATACTATTTTGTTCAAGAGCCTGTAGTTCCAGCTGGGTTTTCTGTTCTCTAGTTACAGTCTATCTTAACATATTAACATGAAAATATTTCTAATCTTATCACACATAGCCTGACTTGTGTGCAAACATAAATGTTGATGTTTGAATGTCTAGTATAATTTTATAATTTTAATGACAAGATCTGTTTTGAACCTCACTGGGATGAATAGGATTTTTGCCATAGACTGCAGTTGCTTTTCGGTTATGTTTCTAAGCTCTTCTAAAGTCATTAAAATTGAAGGGATACACAAACTCTCCTTTAGTTTGTGTGGATACTTGATCTTAACACCACTTAAAGTACAGTATACTACTTACTCATTGTGTGTGTTTTCACTTCCCTTGGCTAGTATAAAGAACTGGGTACAGCTTGGTTGCCCCTTGTTCTAACTTTCTTCTGGTCTCATCCCAGGAGAGTTAACATATTTTAATAAAAACCAGTTTCCTTCATAAACATGAAAGAAAAAAAACAGCAGCTGATCTTCAGATTATTTTCTGAAGATTATGAAGTTCAGTTTGTGCAAGCATTTTCACTGCTTTACTTAAAGACCTAGGCTCTTCCTCAAGTTCTGCATCTCTATTTTATATTTTTATGTTTACATTATATTTACATGTACTGTACTGAAATTGTCACAGTTGAGAGCAATACACCTATGAATAATGAAAGTCAAAACCCACCTGGACACCTTCCTGTGTAACCTCATCTAGGTGTTCCTGCTCCGGCAGGGGGATTGGACTAGATGATCTTTCGAGGTCCCTTCCAATCCCTAACATTCTCTGATTCTGTGTGTGTGAATTTATCTTGTTTCTCACTGCACATGGTGTTTTACAAAGTATAAAGAATTCTTGGGGCACTTGTGATGAAAACCTAAATTAGGACAAAGCATAAAGGTGGAAATACAAACTGCAAGTCAGCACAGCATGATCAGATTATTTGAACATGATGTATCACTACTTTTTATTCAATATTAGTATTCTCTGGGTTTGAGAAAATCCTAATGAGTTGGGATGTGCTGAAAATGCTGCCAAGATTATATTTCTTGCAGTATTGCTGTACTTTCCTGTGCTAACATTTTAGAAATGCACAAGCGCTGGGCAATTATGAAAAATATTATCCTCCTTTTAGGCCAAATCCTCCACCAAGATTGTCAAGTCAGGGAGTTAAAAAAACCCCCCAGGCCCCCCAAGAAACCAAAACAAACCCACAAAACCACATCTTTCAGGTTATGTGTGCCTACACAAGCTGATCTAGATCTCTGAATGTTTTGGAGTCCACTTGTCTTGAAGAAAAAGCCAAAATATTGTGGACAGTGCATATATTATCAGTTGTTTAATTGAAAGGTCTGCCACACATTAGCAAGTGTTGCAACTCCTGATTGTCTCTGTGAATGTAAGTAATTTCCAGCTGTATTGTACCATCACACATAGCATCATGGAACAATTTGGTAGTCATGCTGACTGTAATGCACACATGACCTTTTTTTTTTTTTTTCTATCTGAAATAGAAAGGTCTATGCATGTATCAATGAAATCCTTCTCTTGAATCAGAGAAAGAAAATACTTTCTGTGATTAAAGTCTGACAGACCTGTATACCTCTGAAGTGCAAAATATTGGAAAAGGGGGAAAGAAGAACAGAGGTCTTTGTTGTTCATAGAGGTATGTTGTTCATAGAGCTCAAGACAAAGGTACTTTTCTGAAAGTCATTTCTGATTAACACTCCAGAAGTTGCTCTTAACATGTAGTATATTGAAGCAAAGTGCCCATTCTGAAAATGGTGGTCCTAGCTGGCAAATTCTGCTAAACTTGAGAATGTATAGGACATCAGATGAAAAATCAATGTGCAATAGAGGGCTGGGTACTTGTCTGACGTTACTGTTAATAAAGAGATGTGAATTTTCAACAGCTCAGGATCTAAACCATAAAAATCTGTCACCTGCATGACTTAATCTAACCTTCTGTGAAGGCAGTGGCAGTCTTTCCATAGGCTTTAGTATTGGATGTTGTGGCAAACTCAGTGCTGAACTTGCTGTGCTTTCCAGAACACTGAAATGTGGAAAAGAGGATAATTTGCTCACTGAATTTCCAAATTTGTTGCTAGGAAACAGAAGTTTTTAATAAAGGATACAAAAGCACAGGAAAAGTTAGAGTTTAACTTAGCAACAAGATTGTTGCAAAGGATTTAGAGATTCAGTCTGATTTGGATGAGGTACTGAGCCTGCAACCCTTTCTTGTGCTGATATCTTCACTGTTGCCGTTGCTGGGGACACCTGCAACTCCCACTAGCTTGAGGAGGATTTGTGTGTGCTTAGCACTTCTCAGAACTTGGACCGTGATACTTACACACCTCTTGTATGCCCAAGTTGCAGCTTCACAAATCTGGAAAAAAGACTGGTCCTTTTTTGGTCCTTTTGGTCAGGCCAGAAATAATGAAAGAGTGGCTTTTCCCATAGTATTTCATCACTTCAACTTTTCTTCCCATTCAACACCAGGAAACTCATAGAATCATAGAATGGTATGAATTAGAAGAGACCTTAAAGATCATCTAGTTCCACCCCCCATGTCATGAGCAGGGACGCCTTCTACTAGACCAGGTTGCTCAAAGCCTCATCCAACCTGGCCTTGAACATTTCCGGGGAGGGGGCACCCACAACTTCTCTGGGCTTTTCAACAGCATAAAGAAATGAAAAATAAGAACTTATCCTGTCATTCAACCCTAATTCATGTCTGTTGTTCTGTCATTCTGTGGCTCTGAACTCACAGGCCTTACTTTCAGAAGTGGATTGTTGCTCACAGGTTGGTGCTAAACATACCACCAAAATTCATCCAAGAAATGATATTTATGACCAACTTGTGAGAAATCAAACACACTGCAAAACTGAAGATTTGACCTGAAAATTTTTGAGGTTCAAGTTCTTAGTTCCTGCCTGTATTATTTCCTCCCTCTGAAAACCCTGATACTTCATTCCCCTTCCTCTGCCTTTGCCAGTCCAGTGCAGGGATATTTCTGTAGGTCTAAATAACACTGGCTGCCAAAGAACCTTAATAGTTTTAGATTTCATTCTGTGGAAGCACATCAACATTCAAAATGGAACAGGTGGAAGAAGGAAACATTATTCTTACTTTACTGATGAGAATGAGAGCCCAGAGTACAAATAGTTTCTTCACAGCCACACAAGAAGTTCATGGAACAATTCCAAGATCCCAAACTAATACTGTAACCGCAGAACCATTCTCGTCTTGGATGAGTGTGTGGGGCCATGCAATGTCTTCAGCATATTTGAAGCACCATTATTCAACCACTTCTCTATATTTTTCTAATAAAAATCTACACACACATGCTATTTCAGAAGACCTGCAGAGACATGCTCAATAAAAATACTCAGTGGCATGCTAATGAACATCGATCCCAGTTATCAAAAATTAAAAGCCTACCCTCCATAGAGAGCTTAAAGTACAAAATAAAACTTTCATTACATGTCTTGTAATGCCAAATTTCTTCAGAGGAGCCATGGTTCTAATTTACTCTTATTTAAAAGCAAACTGCAAGGAAAACCACAGAATTCCATGAACCTCAGCGATGCACCCCAGGGGGCATTTGGCACATTACCACTTGAAACCTATTTCATTCTCAGCCCCCTGAAATTACATAACTCCTGTTCCACTATGAAATATTAGCACTTGCAGCCTGTACATCCTGCTGGAACATGATGAGAACCTGATGGATGTGCTGGAATACTTGTCCCCTTTCCCTGAGAATTACTGGAGTCCCCACAGACTAATGTCATTCTTCAGCAGTTGCTACCTCTCACACAGAAAAGGTTAAATCTGTTGGTTTCAGTTCTAGAGGCCTGGAAAACGTTACTTTTGAAGTAGCCACATGTCAATACATGGAACTTCTATATGTCCCTGCCACTAGACCCTAGCTAGGCAAAATTAGGATGAATATCATGAAATCTTTTCTGTTTTTATTGGATTGGGTTTCAGGACAAAAGCCTTGTCAAGCAATGTGGTTAGTATCTTCCTAATGTTTAAATCCTTTTCTGGATAGAAATTAAATGAGAAGTAATCCTGTTTTTGTTTAGCTTTTCTTTTAGTGATGAACTGAGCTAACCATAAAAATTGACTATTTTACTATAAACAATGATGTGTTGGATAACCAATAAGTTTTAAAGCAAAAAAAATTCCATAGAGCAAACTACTAACTGTGTAGCAGTTTCAGTGACCTTTGATTGATTGTTTTTTGCAAGACTTTTGGTCCAAACTTTTAAGCTTAGAAACTGGACATCTAACCAAATGCAAAATCTTCAGGTTTTTAGATACTAGACGTTCTTTTAATGTTATACATTATTTTTTTTCTGTAGTTGGGAAATACTTAAGTAAGAGACTCTTTTGCACCATTTAAGGTGGTCACCTTCACTGAGGACATCAAAATCTGAGATAAGCAAAGAAACTATGAAAGTATAGAAAACTATCATTTAAAACACCAGACTTTTTCATATTTGATTTTATATACAGATGTGCAGCATTTCTGTAAATCATGGAAGTCGTTGGAGCTGTGAACCTATCTATCGCACCCTTGAGCAAGGCTAGAATTATGAAAATTTCAGAATAAAGGGGGGTTTTTTTGCTGTTGAAATGAGCAAGAAAAGCTGTAGGCAGAAATGAGTTTGCATTGTTCAAAATACTTAATAGTGTTTAAATAGTATTAAATGCTAGGGATAATTTGACTGAATTCAAGTGAAGATTTTTGGCACAGATGTGACAGAGCTGATAAAATATGCAGGGGGAGGTGGTTAAGATCAAGCATTCTGCTACTAACTTTAATATTTATGTAGAGAACGAATGGGATTTGTGAAGTGTGTAATGATAGTGAGAATGCTGTTACAATTCAAGACAGGTTTTAAATTACAATGGTATCTGCAAATAACATATTAATGCAAAATTTGGATCTGTAGCTTCAAAAGGACAATAAAAACATTAAAGATATTTTAGGTTTTGGGGAAGAACTAGGAAGTTGAAATAAATCACAGAGATTAAGATTTATTTTGAACATAAATGATGAGATGGAATTTGTAGAGAAGTACTCCAGTTGAGACACAAGTTTCCACATTACCTCCTTTTCTCACTTCAAGCTAACTTTAAATGCAGGAGCAAAAGGGAGATGCAGTGAATGTATGAATTCTTGCCCTTCAGATTTTATAGGAAAAATCATTAGAGAATTCTGGAGCTGCTGGACATGTTGGTCCAGAAGTGCTAGGAGGTTTTATGGTAACCTTTTTTCCAATAATTTAATTTTAAGCCTAATCTGAAGAGGTTTTATTTCAGGATTTTGAGGGTACTTTTTGACTAAATCTTTATTAATATGCCTTTCTGAATTTCAGAAAGGACATAGCATGAACCTGTTAGATCTATTTATTTTTTGTTTTGTTGGTTTAGGTTTTTTGTTTTGATTTGGTTTTTTTCCCCTTATAAACTCAGGTTTCAGTGTGAATCTTATCCAAAAGCATGTAAAATCAAAGAGGTGTCCACTGAAACTAAAGTTTCTCTTGGGGCTTTTAATTTCACACCTGAATTCTACAAATAAATTTCTCTGTCATACAACTTTTAGATTCTTCTGTTTCTTGGCAGCTCCTTGAAACAAAAGGAATAATTATTTTGTGCAGCAATATTTTTCCTCAGTTCATGTTTGACTGATAACCATTTTCGGTTGTGCATTATGCTGAAGTATAGGCTTGTTTTTTAAATGCTTCAAAGTAGTAGTTTTCCAGAGCATTGATACATTACAGTAACAGAGACATACAAAGAGAGAACCATGTAATTACTCAGTAAAGGTGTTATGCGTGTTTGTGAGAGAATAAATATCCTTTTATGCTGATTAGTTAGAAGTCACTTCAGTATCCTGTAGCAAATCAGTAATGACTTAAGAATGTGGAAAAGGAAATGCCTATCAATATAACAGCTTAAACTCTTCTCCCCAATTCAATCACTTCATACATCAGAAGTAAATTTTGGAATGGGAGGACTGCATTTATTTCTAGTGTTTAATTGCAGATCCCTAAAATTTGTTTAGTCAAATTGCATTGCATCAGATATGGCATATCTTGACTTATGGTTTTAGTGTGCCTGTTTGTCTGTTCAGTGCTCTGTAAACAAAATGAAATGGCATAGTGCCTTCCATGTTGATCCTGTGAAAGTCAGTCCTCTCTGTAGTGTTGGATAAGGCTCTTCTCCAGGTTCCACTGAAGTAAAGGAAAGTATTTGTGCCTGTAGTAAAGGACTTTGACTCAAACCATAAGCTGAAATATGTTTACAGAAGGTGGCTACCAAGCCATGCTTTAAAGAAAGTTGTTGTGGATAATATATGGTCTGAAAGACAATTTTAAAACCATGATTTTTGTTATTAATGTTTGTTGCTAATATTGATGCAGCTCTTCCTTGTACCTACTCATCAAACAGTAGCCAGTTCTGCAGGGACTAGTAGCAACAGGTGGGAAGAGTAATTTGTTTTTTTATTTTAATAATCTTAGTTTTCATTTTAAGAGGCTTTAAAGGTGGAGAAAGTCTGCATTTTCTCCTAAAAAAAGTTTTTCTTCAAAGAGAATGATTATCTCCCTCTACTTGGGGCAAATTGGTTTATATTCTGGAACATGTGGATTTTGTGGTTTGCATAATCCACACGTCTTCCTGTGAGCCCAGGCTAGAATGATATCTTTTAATTTGTTTGTTTGAAAACTAACGAATACTGAAACAGAGTTAGAGTCTTCAGCTTTGTTTCTCTTTTGTGTAATCACTTCTTTATTAACTTTAGTGAGCAGTCAATGCTGGCTTTATGCCAGGGGAGCTTTTTCAGGTCATCCCAACCAGAAGAATTTTTTTTTTTTTTAACAGGAGAAAATAATTTTTAAAAAGGAAAAAACAAAAATAAATGATCTTTGGGAGTAATTTCTTTGTGCCTTCTGTATAGACCAAAACACCCCAGGTATATTCATGGCTGGGTAATGGTTTGAAGTTGGATAATTTGAAATACTTATTCTAGGTTATTTTCCATAACTGCAAGTCTCCTAATTTCTGTATTGTCAAGGTATATTTTAGGTTCTTTGGGGTGGAATGTGTCTTTTCCTATATCTGAGTATAATGCTTCTTTCCATAAGTTTGTGTGTGCAGCCTCTTAATATTAGGGTAGATTAGCACATAAACTCACTAGTGTATATTATAAAACATTTTATTCCAACACTCTCATAGCATTTGAAAACAATTTGAAGAAACAATTCCTATAGCATTTAGCAATAAAAAAGGCTTTTCTGTCTTTTCCTCTGAGATCCTCAGAAACCAGTTAGTTCTTGCTTTTTGGCAATTGGCATTGTTTACGTAAGACCCCAGACAAACTCTTTTTATTATGAATGGCCTTCTCTGCTTTGCTCTGGTTGGTCTCTCATTACCAAATCTAAAAACAGACATCAGAGAATGTGGCTATGTCAATTCCTAGGATAAAAATAAGAGCTTTTTACAAGTGGGTAGGGAAAAACTTCGTGTTTGTATCACATTTGTTAACATACCTCCTTGGCAAGCAAAATATTGGAAAAGACTGAGGGCAAAGCAAGAGGAAAGAGCTCTGTGCTGATAAGACAGTGCATGGAAAAGTTGTGTTTGCCAGACAACCCTTGGGTAAGATTTCTAGACGTTTAAGAGAATGTCATGGTAAAGCATTTCTGAAGAAGATTGGAATAAGGAAAAAAACAGATTATGTTAATGTATTTGTGATTATTTGGATGATATGGCTGCTGACTTCAATGGTTGTAAGTACTCACTGGAGTAGCCCTTAGGTGAATTAGGGCCTATAATCTTACCACCGGCACCTTTTTTTCAACCAATTCTTGTCTAAGCCTCTCCCCTACAGAAGTGTGTGGTAGTACTCAGGGATGAGCCTGCACTCTTGTTATCTTTGCTTGATTCAGCTAAAACTCTGACCTAGTCACTGGATACTCATAGTCTGTTAATTTTCTAGCTTGTATTTAGCTGTGTTTCCATGGAAATATGCATGACCCTACCTTCTCGGTTCCAAATCTGGTGATGTAGGGGTAATTATTGTTCCTAACACTGGATCATCAGTCCTTAGAGACATTACTTCTGGAGTGTCACACAGTAGCTTATAATCTCCTGTTGTGTTTTGAAACTTCTGACTCTTCGTGAAAAAAGTGGTAACATATTTTCCATGAAAAATATACCAATTTTTTCAGCTATAGCTTTTAGAAGTGCATACATCTCTTTTTTAATGAGTATCCAAATTTTGTTAAATTATGACATTTAAAAAGATGGTACTGTAGGAGACACCTTTGTTGCTTTGTATTTTTGTTTAGTTTGCTATTTTTGTATTATAATAAGATGGTCTCCAATCAATTTATTGACAATAAATAGAAATAGTAATAAATGGTTTATTTAGACGCTGCAGTGACTTTTCTTAAAATGCTACAAAAGTACCTGGATCTCTTTTGCTTTGATACCACAATGCAGCACACAGGAAATACGTTTTTGTAGTCACATTAAAAGCCTAAAGTTATTGTCACAACCAAATAGCACTGAGGTGTTTAAAGGTGTTAAAGCATGAAAGGCATACATATACTTCTGAAGAAATGAAATAGGTGTACAAACCACTGATCATTTCTTAAATTCACATTATGTCGCAAAAGCAACATAATCAAAAAAACTTAATCATATTCATCACTTTATTATGACTTGTTTCCAACTCGAACTGTTGCAGCTAGAATGAATTACCTTGGATTTATCTTTGCATGTACAATTTGCATATCATAACTAAACATGGGGAGGGACAGCGAGAGGAACAACAAAAGGAAAAATAAGGATTTTGTCTGAGACCAGGTCAACACTTGCCCTGGATAATGGCTGATGACTGAATTGCTTATGGTGGGTTACTTACCAGCACTGGCTGGTTTTCATCATGACAGTGAAGGAAAACATTTCACACAATAAGCATTGATCCCCTGTTAAGACTTGAAAGCTGTACAACTGCTTTTCATTCCAGGATAATATGAGTGAAAAAATCTTCTTAAGAATATGGCAACTGTTTGGTATTGTATACATTACTTTCAGTAATATGTATAATAACACATAAAGCCAGGGCAGGAAGACATTTTGTACCCCTTTTAATAGGAAACCTAAACCCATGAATAAAACTTGTTTAGCATAACTGCATAGAATTTCCTTGACTGGGTTTATTTTGGCTTCTCCATTGTCACAGCTGTTCATTATTACTGAAAGAAAACACTAAATTCAGTCAAGAGTTTAAACAAGGAAAGGAAAAAAATCAGAGTAAAATTTGAAAGTGTTTTGTTGTGTGTGACCTGATCATCAGCTCTAGAAAGCCTGTTAGCAACCTGCTGTGATCTGGTTTCCTCTGGGGAAAGCAGTGACGTAAATCCACTTGCCCCTAATAGGAGCTGTTGAGATTATTGAGTGATTTGGCTGATGGTCAAATGAAAGGGAACATAACAAGGTGAAAAAAACTTTCAAAGGGTTTTTTCAGGTTTGGAGGAGATAAGATGGGTTTTGTGGCTCTTTTATCACTTTCTCATGCCAGAGTACCTTAGATGTGTCCAGAGGAATTTGGCCCTTGCAATTGCAGTTGCTGAATTCACACGGGAATTTTAGCTGACCTTGTCAACTCTGAGAGCAGTGCCTTAGACAGTACAGAGACCCTCCCTAGGTTTTAAGAGCTCTATTAATAGACCTGTGGCATCTAGCCGAACTTTAGTACTGGAGGTGTGAGTTTTTTCACTATTTGCTTGCATATGTTAGGACTGTACAATGAAGTCTTGGATCTCACAAGATAACGGAGGCATAATCCCCAGCACTTTAACAGCACTTGGCTTTACTTCTACTTCAGCAAGTTTTTCACAGATTCCACAAGCTGTTCTAATGGTGTTGGAATTTAAAAATCAAATTACAAATCAGTTGTATGTATTCCCATAGCTTTGTGTGTGCGTGCTTACAGATGTATGTCTCACTAGTACTGATCTGCTTTCAATCTTTCATACACAATCAGGGAAATTTCTTGCTAATTGGCATTTGTGATCTTAATGGACCTGTTACTCTTCAGAAAAAAAGAGGGATTTGATTTTTCATTCAGTTTAGTAACTGCATTGCTGAGTGGTGCCTCTCTAATACAGCTATTAGTTTAGAGGTTCAGAGAAGCAAAACCCTATCCCAGATAGGTATAAATGCATGCAACAGACACAGCAGCCCATTGACCCTAGGAAAAACTCTCATTAGCTGTTCCTGTTCAATTCTCATCTAATTTATCTGTAGCTCATGACCTAATGTCATCTTAGCTTACTAACAGATCAAGGGAAAAACACTTTAGATGTAAAATGGATCATAAGCATTTTAGTCTTCAAGGTTTTTGAGAAAAGTAAAGAAAGATAAAAATCATGATGAGAAGGAAAGATGATTATTTCACAGAAAAAAACATGTAAACATTCTATTAGTAATTATGCTTCTTTCAAAAATATGCTTTCTTTTTTTTGGAAGGGAAACAGAATGAAGTCTAAAATTGTGTTAGAGATTGTAAAAAAGGATTCAGCCATAAAATAACACATATGTAATAGCGGATGATTTCTAGGGAAAAGAAGGAGGTTTCGAATAATGGCTGGGTAGAGTTTCATGGTATTAAGGAAAATTCTTCTGTAACTTCATTTATTTGTTCTTTTCATTAATTTTTCATAACTGTAAGCTTTACCTGTTAATTGTTATGTTCCACAAATATCTTTGTTAAGATTTAATTTAGTTTTTTAGCATGTTTTAATCAGATAATAAACATGAAGATTTTATTGTAGTATGGTGTTTAGAAGGATAAGTTCTTTAAACATGCAAAGTTCCTGTCCAGGAAAACTTAGAAATTCTTTGGAGAATAAATATATCCACTTCACACTCAGGCACTTCTTTTCAGCTCAGGTATTCACCCTTGCTGTTTCCCTGTGTGTCATTGCAGGTATGCCCCAAACTGGTCTTGTTCCTCTCTGGCTTGGACCATGATCCCGACCTGCTGGCTTGCCTTTCTCAACCCATCTTGGACCTGTCTCATTAAGACTGCCCTGTTGAAATTACATATGAACATTCATATACATTATACATATATCATGGTGGGACATTGGGGACACAGGGACACAGGATGGTGGGGGCCATGGGCATGGGAATGTGTTGAACACAGGATGATGTGGGAGAAGGGGGACAGGGTGATATTGCGGGGGCAGGGAGAGACACTGGAACCACAGGAAAACATGAGGGGACAGGGATGAGGACATCAGGGGGACATTGGGGACAGGAAGACATGGGAGGAAAGTAAAGAGAAAGACAAGCCAAAATATGTGAGGGCAGAGGTTATACAGCAACCAGTAGGATGAAGGAAGGATAAAAGAACTCTGTTTCTTGAGAGAAGAGGCTTGGCACAACCATATAATAAAATCAAGAATATATATCTTTAAAAACATCTCTAAAAGGACAAACTCACACTATGCTGACACTTGTACTCTGGTACATAGCTGAAAACTTAATGTTGTGGTCTTAATTTATCAATCTGAGGACACTGTCCTTCTTTCATACCCCTTAAGGCCTCTTTCTTACATAGCTATTTATCAGGCAACACTCCAGCAGAATGAAAACATACTTTACCCTAGACAAATGGAGATGGAAAAACATGGATAGAACTGAAGTTCCTAGTGTGGTTTATGATACTGTAATAGTTTGGAAAATACTAAAATTTGCATTTGTATATGCAGTGCCATTAAGGTCTTTTGTTTTTTTTGTTTGTTTGTTTTGGGTTTTTTTTGTTTGTTTGTTTTTTTGTTGGGGTTTTTCAGGGGTTTTTTTGTATCATTTACATCACAGAAGATTTTTGCTTCTGGTGACCACAGTGGCTTCACGAAAATGTTTATGATGTAAATAATAATCAAATTGCCTTTAGGTGAATCAAGGAAAATGTAAGAGGGTGAGAGGAAGAATTTCAAAAATATTTTTCTTATGTGGTTTTTAGACAAATTGCACAGATTTTTGAGCTTTATTGTTTTATTAAAAAAAAAGAAAGATAAGCAGGTGGAGTAAATTTAAGCTATTAAATCAAAGCCAATGTACCAGCAGGTGATCAACTTCTGAGAGTATGAGAGCTGGAAGAACAAAAGTTTCCATTTTCTTTTAAAAAGGTTACCTTGGATTAGACATCTAGAACAGAAATGTAGAAAGCCAAAGGGGTTTAATTTCATGAAATTAAGAACTCAAAGATTAATGTCACATTTAAAATAAGTCTTACTCATGGAGTCAATCAGTGAGTAACCTTTTCTGGCAGTTATGGGGGCACTAGTCTTTTTGTAAAGATGCAAAAAAATCCCCCAGACTGATTTCTGTAAGATATTGTATATCAATATTTTATATCAACATAATGAAGACAAAAGAATTCACCAATATAGGCATTGCACACATAAATAATTATAAGGTGTTTAGTCAAACCATATGCTGTCATAATTCAGGTGTATTCATGGTCTTTGTCTTTAACCACTCACGAAGTACTGGGGTCTGTTATGACTCTATCAAATGAGTTATTGCTTTCATATTATTTTTTCCCAAGTAAAAGACCATATGAATAAAAGCTCCTCCTTTCTTCTTTTTTTTTTTTTTTTGTTTTTTTTTTTTAAGAAAAAAAACCCCCATTTGTTAAACTAATAAGTACTACAGGTGTTTTACCCTGAAAAATCAGTCGATATGTTTTGACAAATGGCCCTTTCCACTGGCAGCCTCCATACAGACAAACAATCTGAGAGCAAAGTTACTCCAATCTTCTCAAACATCAGATTAAACCAGAAGGGAATATTCTGGAAATATTTAATGAAAAATGTGTGCTTTTTTTGACTGAGCTAAAATGTAGTGAAGCAATATTTGCTTTCCTCAGTTTTTCTTCCATGTACTTCTCCCTGTCCCAAACTAGAGCTTCGAAACAGATGCACACTTTGTAAACTTTCTAATAATGTTTATCTGTAAGAAAATTACGTCTCTAGCTATCTTAGATTTTGCATATAAGTTTTATATTAGCATTGTCAAATATTTTCCCCCAATTTAGGTATAGGAAAGTGAAGGAGTAGAGAATGATTTTCAACATTGTTGCATACTTGCTCAGTTTTTTTGAAGTATTTTGAAAATATTCTCTCATGATTGAATAATTTCTGTGAAGGGAGGATAGAATATTTAAATGGGCAAGTCACTGATTCTGAGAAGTGAGTGTTTCTCTACTTGTTTAACATTGTTTTTCTAACCGTTGCATCAGGCCATAGTTTAGCTGTGCTCTTGGATTCTTCAGTGACAGCAAGTTTACATGGATGTTCATGCAAATGATTGCAATCTTTTCTGCTAGGCAGCCATCCCAGCCTGGAGGACAATGACCTGATGCTGAGTTACATGCCAAGTTACATGTTATTTTTATTGTCTGACATTTTCCACATCAAATTCTTGATCCTGAAGCTATTAGTCCTGACCTTCATCTGATATGTACATGATCCAAAAAGTCACAGTAAAGATATTGATCCTTTCTTCCTAGGCACTCATGGATGTCTAAAATATATCCAAAGTTGGAATGCTAGGTCAACAAAATTTTGTTAAAAGCTGCAGTATGAAACCGGGGGGGGGAAGGGAGGGGGGGCGGGGCTGGGACCAGTCTCTTTTCCCAAGTAACAAGTGAGAGGACGAGAGGAAATGGCCTCAAGTTGCACCAGGGGAAGTTTAGGTTGGATATTAGGAAGAATTTCTTTACTGAAAGGGTTATCAGGTATTGGAACAGGTTGCCCAGGGCAGTGGTGGAGTCTTCATCCCTGCAGGTATTTAAGAGTTGTCTAGACATAGTTCTTAGGGATGTGGTTTAGTCATGGTTTAGGCGACTTGTCAGTGTGAGGTTGCTGATTAGACTCGATGATCTTATAGGTCTTTTCCAATCAAGGCAATTCTGTGATTCTGTGAAGGATCATACCAAAACAAGTTTTGATTTTTTCTGTTATCATTATAAAAGCAATTAACTTTTGCTTTCATTTCATAATTCAAGTCTTCAACTTTGCTTTCCCCACTAAGTACAAATACAGAATGCTTACATTAAAATGTATACTTTATCAGTGCATTGCCATGTGCATGTACAGTGATGTTTCTGGGGAGAGAACAAGGCAATAAATTATACAAGAAGATATTAATGCATTATTGTGAGGTTAAAAAAGTCAAATAGAGTAGCTGCCTCCCTGAATTTCCATGAAGCATTGGTAAAATTGGGGTCAATTACAGATAAGTGTAAAGATTCCAGGCACCATCTGAGATGTAGATGATAGAAAATCTGCAAAGATAATAGAAAATCTATAAACCTTGACATGCAAACACAGTCCCACTGAGAATAAGAGTGGTTGTGTGCCTTGAAATTGGTATGTATGTGTGTATGTATGTATGTACTTGATTTATAACACCTGTTAAGATGATATGATTCCCTCTCTTTTGCTGTCCCATACATCCAAGGAGACTCATCTCACCTCCCTTTATGTTTTGACAGAGTGGTCTAGTAAAAGGTACTACCTCTAATGACAAGCTTTTCTGTATCTAAGTCCTTAAGCCTGCACAGTCACAGCTACTCTCCTGCTACTCACTGAGGCCTCCACTGTAGTCAGTGACCAGACAGAGAGAGAAATATGTACAAGTGGCAGTTCATCCCATCGGAAGATAAATATCTGCTGTGGGAGATGAGTCACCCTCTGGAGATGCTGTGCCCTTTCTCCTGCTGTAAAGGAGCCTGGATGGCTGCCTAACATCTGGAGTCCTAACACTAGGTGTGATGGAGCCCTCCAGAAGGAGACCCACAGATAGTCAGATCAAATCAAAGGGATGACTGAGCATCCAGAACAAGCAGCAAATTCCAGCAAAGTTGAAGTTTCACATTGTGTGCCACATTTGTGTGCCAAAGCTGAAGTTCCACATTGTGTGCCATTGTCTCCAGGCAGTCTTTGAAATAACAATAGCCACTGACCTGCAACACATGCAAAACCTAACAAGTGTCCCTGGCTTTTCTTATCAGTTGAAGTACAAAATACTTTGCTGAAAAAACGTCTTGAGACTATTGAGCTGTCTCACTTAAAACATGTATTTCCTTTCTCTCTATTGAGGTGTGTTAATTATAAATACTTTTAAAAAACTTAAGACATTTTAAGAACTGCTTTCTCAGTTAACCTCTCTAATAAAATGGATTTAGAAAAGTTGCAACATGGGATTGTGTGACTTCTGGCTGTAATTACATGCATGTAGTTAATCTGAATTAGGAAAGAGCTATATACAGTTATGGCCTCTCCTGTTCTAGGTTGATTCTGCATCTTTCTAGGTTTTGGGGTTTTTTTGTGTTTTTTGTTTTTTGTTGTGTTTTTTTTTTTTTTTATGTAGGTATTTATTTATCTCACTCAAAAATACCGTAATACCACTATTTGTTACAGAAAAAACTGCACTTTCACTTTAAATGTCTACATTTCTGTACCGAATGCTGTGTGTATTGTTAGTGATGCGTGTTTGTTGTATGAATTGGTTATGCAATGGCACATATGTCTTCTTGCTTTGTCTGTTTACCTAGGGAACCTGTATGTCTTGAAAAACATACAGAGAATCAAATATATTATGTTCATCATTGAGAGGTGAAAAGCTTCATTTTTCCATATGACAAACTATGGTCACTGGCAGTAATTGATTTATTCCTTAGCAGAAAGAAATCAGTTAGGACTGGAAAAAATCAGATAGGGCACAAAAGTATACAGAAGGCAAACCTGCCAAGCAAGATGTCGTACCACCTACTCATTTTCCTGACTGTTGTTTAAATATATTTGAGACTGCGCATCAGTGGAATGCCCTTCTTTTTTGTTTTGCTATCTATTTGTAAAGAAGGCTGTATTTTTATGGCAGTGATTAAATCTTTGATAGACTTCTTGTGGGTTTCTAGAATTCTGCAGGCATGTTCTGGAAATTCAACCTGCCTTTGTACTCATTGTTGAAAAAGATTTGGCAGCTTAAGGAAGCATAAAACCTAGTTTAAAATTCTGGGTGACTGAGAAGTAGTAACTACTATATTGCACAGCATGTTATTCCCGTTAATTCTTGTTTAGCTTTCTTCAGTTGTTTACAGTTCAGAGAAACATAGTAAATTAAACCTATTGATTAGAATAATAAGTCGTCATTCTCTGCTATTTGTTCAGTTCTTATTTGGCGTTAATATTATCCAAACTCTTACAGTCTTTTTAGTATTATTTGCACTGAAGTTGCACCAAGTGATATCTCCAGACCTCTGGGAAGAAGATAACACTTAGGATAGATGGCTGTAAGGTCATTTATTAAGTGCTTATATAGGATATAGAAATTTGTATACAACAGTAAAAAAAAAAATTGAAGGACAGCAGTGGAACAGGTTGGTTCTTGTTGCTGCTGGTGGTGCTGAAGCAGATGGCTGTAAGGGTTGATGGCTCCTCAGTCATATTTTTCATAATCATGTGCACCTCTTCACAGTTTGTGCTAGTATCATCTGCAGGCTGCAACCATATGCCAGAGGGTCCAAACAAAGCATATTCCTTCCCTTTCTCCATTTTCACTCTCTCCCATGAAGGCTTTGAATGTTCCTCTTTCCTCTTTTACTGTCCCATCCTACCTCTTTCTCCCTTCCATTTCTTCTGCCTTAGTTTTTTTTTTTTTCCCTTGTGTCAGGGCCTATTATCTTCCTCCTGCCATACGTTCTCCATGCCCTATATGGCACACTTTCATTATGTATGTTCCCTTTTTCCTTGCTGCCATTGCCACCTCTCAGACAGCCACTACTATCACTGCTAGTGAGGACAAGTCTATCATGTTATTATTTGTCCAGGCAGGAGGTAATTCATGTCACCTGTGTTTCTTGAGCAATGGACCTGAGAAAAACAGTATGAATGATAAGCTAGTATGAGTGTGGATATTGGGATGAACTATCTGTTCAGGAATGGGTATGTAAGAAACTGAAAATCTTAGGTAGTCTTCAGGAGGGGAGAGATTGCTATTGCTAGTATCCTGATAGCACAACAAAGTATCATTCTCCAGAATCCTTCATTCAGCAGTCATCATCAATGCCACCCGTCACAAAGGAACACAGAAGAAATATTGCACCAGTGCTGGGTTGCAGTCTTTTTGCTCAGTTGTAGTCAACCTAGGTTGACACAAAGGACACCAGAAAGGTCCTCCAAGTGAACCAGAAGCAGAAGCCCTGGATCCAGCTCCAGATCCCAGAGCAGAAAGACCACAACTGAGCAAAAAGACTGCAACCCCATTCACTTCAGCAGCGGCAGCAATGACAGGAACCAGCTTGGCTTTTCAGGCTGGTTGTAAGGCAGCTTTAAATCCTCCTGTTTTGCCCAACTTAGTAACAGCCTTTTGAACACATTTTCCGTGTCCCATCATGGGTTAGAGAGTGATTCATGTTCTGTAATACAATAATCAATTTAATATTATATATTTTGCAATATTTCATGTTTTGTATCCAATAACCTCTTAGTTTTTGTATTATCCTGTTGCACTTAGTTTCATGAATTGTCTATAGAAAAAAAAATCATTTAGCATCTTATAATTTGTCAGTTTTGTTATATTTGAGGAATATATGAGCAGAAGAAACTGTACTAGGAAGTAGGAAGTGGGTCTATAGGAGAGAATTATAGAACTAAGAAAGGAATATAAGCCATCAGAAGTTCCACAATATATCTTTTTTTTCTCATTTAGTAAATACCGCTTTGACCAGGGCATATTTGAAACATACTACATGAAAGCAGACAGAAAAAAAAATATACTATTGTAAAAATATGCACTGTTTTGTATTATTTATAGTTTTGGTACTGTTGTAACAGGTTTAAACTGTATGTCCAGAGATCTTCCACATCTAGGTAGATAGGTAGCATGTAATGCAGTATGTCTCAAATATGTGGATATTATTGTGCTCTCTGCACACTACCCACTGGTAGTTTTAAAAATTATTTCCTGAAGGAATTGCATTCAATGCAAGTGTTTAAATGTTGTTAGCATTTTTACAGGTATAATTTTTTAAAAACAGCGGCAACCTGTGACTTCTGTGTGGCTCACGAGCAGTTGAAGCGTGGATCTCACAGCAGGTCTATGTGACTACTACACCCATGCAAAGCTTTACTGGTGCGTGAGGCAGCTCCCAGTGTTAGGCTGTCTGGATTCCTTGCTGTGGAAGACAAGGAATCAGCAGGCACGACTGAAAGTGGCAGAGACAAACAGCCCCAGGTCTCTGCTGTGTAGCCAGCATAGCCAAGTCTCATTGCTCAATCCAGTGATGAAACTAGTAGAGTTTCCTCCAGAACTCCACATACACAGCAGTTTATCCTTAGTTCTTTAAAGCCTGTGGAGTGAATCTTCTGGCTCACAGACACAAGCAGATAGAAGCCTCTGACCCAGGGGAAAGAAAGTTAATTGCTCTTACTTAAAGGAATATCATTTATTGTAGATCCTCCCACCACTTAGAGGACCCATTTGGGGTCCTGGCTTGTAGGTATTTCATTTTTTAAATCTTGCATTCTGATAAAACTCAGAATTATCTGTGTCAGTAAATGTTTCACCACTAATTCTGAGAAGTAGGAGTTATTGAAAATTGTGTGACAAGGCCCAAGCCAGTGCCTTGAGATCAGTGCTCAGTAGTGTTAGGCAACACACAGCTGCTCGTCCAAGGAGGTGGTGTTCAAATCATTATTTGGAATGTAATTTTCTATACCAAAAGTGTTATAATTCACTGCAAAAAAACAATTTTAGAGAGTGGGAACTACTTTTAACATTAAATTTGCCTCTACAATTGTTTGAAATAATAGCATTGGCTTCACTGCCTTTTTGGAAGCAGTTCCTGCTTGAACTAAATTTTTTTGGATTATCAGAGGGAAATACTTGAGAAAATATTGTGATAACTGGAAATTTAATTGCTTTCTTTTTATACCTTTCTACAGATTTTTTTCCAGTGCTGGATATACTTGGCTGTGATAGGGACTGTAGAGTGAATGACAACTTTGTTTCCATAATGCTGGAAGGAGTCAGATGTTCAAAGTTCATTAAAATCTTTTCCTATCTTAGGAACTCCTCTGATATGCTATATGCAAGTAGGATTTTCTTCTCAGGCTCTGGAGAACTCCTTTTTCTTTCTGTTTTGCCATGCCTGTATTGCTGAATATATCCTGTTATATTGCTACAAGGTTTCTTTGGGGTGAAAGCTCTCATGTCAGAATAGTCTGGATCAGGCTGTGAAGGATAATCTTTAAGCAGTTTTCTGAGCAGACTTGTTCTTGTTTCTGCCTGTCATGGCTCAGCTGCAGAGAAGTTATGCTATCTTTTTGCTGCCGTTACAAAGACTCCTTGTTCTCAGCTGTTTTGCATTTCCATGAATTGCCAAAGCTTAGACAGCA
>NW_010321770.1:37295-52891 GCF_000700745.2 Antrostomus carolinensis
CATCTTGAAAGGCTTGAATATCTGGATCTATGTCTCTGATGTCTCACTCCCCCTGAATCCATGGGGGTGACTGAAAACCTTGATCCCACAGTGCCAGTGCTCTCTTCTGTGTCTCAAACAGGCAGAATTCCTCTGCTTTCCATATGGCTTTCAATCATGGACACTGCATCCCACTTGTCAATGATTTCCTCAGCGTGCCAGATTATAGCAAGACTTACTGAGGAGAGAAAAGTAAGGTATAAAAAGATGACAATTTTTGACTGAGGGCAGTTAAATTCACAACTGGTGGTTACCATCATATCCAATTGTTAATACAAAGGCCACAGAGAGTCTGAGATATTTAACTGTCCTTGAAACGCTTTATAACATTACCCCAATGCCAGAAGTTTGCATGGAGGTGACTGGTGTAGTGTTTATTTACCAGAAATGGAGAAACTCTGTCCTGGCTTTTGAACACCTCCTTGCGAGGAGCAGGGGGACAGGCGCAGGAGGGAGAGTGCAGCTCCCAGATCTTTATGAACTGAAGAAAGCAGTGCTACTGCTGACAGCCAAAGGGTAGGCGGAGATTTGGAAATGGGGCTGTGATAGTTTGTTCCACTCATTATGCCCAGTTCTTTCCAGTCAGTTGGTTATCCATTAGCTTAGGAAGTACAAAAATCACCTGGAGGTATCCCAGCTTTTTTAGTGAACATTTAGAAGATGCATCTCCCTGTTGCTCTTATGACTCTCTCTCCTTCCATTTGTCATCTTTCTCATTAGAGAAGAGATTATTTGCTAGCCACTTTGTCAGCTCCAGGATTTATAGCAGCTGAAGAGAGTGTTTTAGGCAGGGAGGAGTAAGTGCACTGACCACAAACTACCAGAACTCTCCAAGAAGTAAATGTATTAAAGGTAATGATGTATCAATGCAATAAACTGTAGATGCAATAAAAATATTGTTTAGGTGTTAGCGTGCAGAAGCAAAATACATAACATAAAAATGAAAAAAAACCCTAAATAGCTACTGGAACTTCACACGTCTTAAATATGCTGCTGCAGACACCTGTATGATCCAGTGGCACCTCATGCATCACATTACTTGCATTGCTTGCCAGATAAACCAAACCATTCAGAGAGCTCTTGTCCCATTCTTGAGACTTTAACACCAGACTTCAGAACTGGGTGGGGTAGGAGAATAGGAGACATGGGAAGCTGAAACTACTCTGGATTAGTTTATTTGATTTACAGTATCTTGAATTCCTTTTTCTCATAATTTCTTTAATTTTAATGGAGGAAATAAAACTCTCCAGTTCTCTGAGGTTACAATCTGTGCTCTTTACTTCAGAAAGCATCAATGTATGTTCCCAAGTCTTCTTTCCTTTTTTAATAAATGAGACTTAAATAGATGTTTAAGCAGATTTTTTGTACTGATGGGCTTATGAACTAGTGGTTAATATTAAGGGCTAACATTAAGGAAGTGCTGAAGAGCTGCTGTGGTCTGAGGCCCAGCAAGTAGAAGATATGAAGGGAACCAAGGTGCAGAAAATGCCTGCTCCTGTTAGAAATAACTTTGTCTTTGCCAAAGAGAGGAGAGTGTGTGGCGAGTGGCTGGTACTTTTAGACAGCCTTACCTTTCAATGTGTTGTGCTTAAAATTCAGAGAGGCCATGATTTATCCATGCTGTCTTGTTTTACTCAACATGGAGAATCTGCAGTCCTCTTTGTTCAGTTCTCTGTGCTGTGTATAGCTGACCTTTTAGTCATCCTCCCATATATTTTGAGAATAAAAATCCCTGCAGCTGGAACACATAGTATTGGCCATGTTTTTTATCCAACAAAGGCTGAAGGAACACAGAGTTCAAATGAATACATAAAGTTTTGTTAAACTTCTGGCAGCTTTATATGGACAGACTTGAACAAATGACAAATTGTGCTTGTCAGCCTAATAAACTGTGGTTTCTTGTAATGTACAGTACTTCTGAATGTGTCTAACAGTGTACTTACAGTGTGTGTGTGTGTGTGTGTGTCCGTGTGTGTGTGTCCGTCCGTACATATGTGTGCAGTGTTCCTGGGGGAAGTAGGTTAAAAACGTAGAAGTGTGAAGTGAGACACAGACTGCTGTGTTTAAGTTGTACCTGCTAGTGTGCGAAACAAGTCTTCCTGAGCTTTAGCTAATTGTGGTCAGGTAGAGAAGGGAGTGTGGCCATGTGGAGATCAGCCAGGCAGGGTGGTGGTGGGCACAGCCCAGTGTCTCTCCAGCTTTCTCTGCCACATGCAGTCAGTGGCATGTATCTACCTCTGCTTCTGCAGCCAATGTCACATCTCTCTTTGAGCTGCCAGGACTCACAGCTTCAAGATGCTGTCAGGGAATAAAATCCAGAAGGCTGCAAGAGGTCCCACCTGTTTTAAAGGAGTGTGCTGGGCTCTTTGCCACCTCCTGTCTTCCAGAGGACAAATTGGTTTAACTGTTTACATATATCTTAAGATATATCAATACATTTAGCAAGGAGATTTCAAATAATTTTAATGCAACTTTGTAAAACTTAGTTTTCAGTTTTGTCAAGTCTCCTTTTTATGAGTCTTAGAAAGAGAAAAAAGGCTGGTTTTGTTTTTTTTCTTCCTCTTTGTTGATTGGTATCCTGCTTTCTCTGATGTTTCTTTTAGTTGATCGTCAGGGCACTAGTATTCCAGTTTAGGAACACATCTTGTCAGTGAAATGATGATGACTAGCTTCAGAAATGCAGTCAACATTTTATAAACAAGCATTTCCTTATAATTTTTTTTTTTTTTTTTGTAATTTCCCAGTGATGAAGCCGGGGGTTAAACAAAGTATTAAAAGGGGAAGTGTGATCCTTATGTCAGTGTAACAGTAGAAGACTAATCAGTGATCCTAAACTCCTTTAATTTAAAATATCATTATGATCTGATTATTTCTTGCAACACTCAGCAGTTAGATTTTATACTTAAACACCGTATCTTCTTTCACTAGCACATAATCTACCAGTCATATGTTTTATGATGATGTGAGCATGTATCTTACTAACAAATGTTCTGGCCAACAATAGCATATTTTTTTATAAGTAGAAGGAAAAATATTTTAAAAATAGCTTTAGATAAACCCAACCAGCAGTAAAAGTTTGATTATTAATGCAGAAGAAATATGCAATACAGAAAAATGGCTTTTCTAAGGATGTCCTTTGTGAATACCAAGCCATAAATTCCAATAAATTTATCTACAGTACTCAGTGGAGATTTTAAAAATAAATCAGAACAAAAAGGACTATAGAACCAAATTATGTAATTTTGGCAAGACTGAGGTTTTTGAATTTCTGTGAGGAGAAAAGAAAGGTATGTTAATATGTTACATGCTGCTTACACTAAGAGACTGAAGCTAAATCAGAATTTTAATACATCACCCTACTGTTGGAACAACACAAAATACTCTGCTCTTATTGTTTTTTTAATATTAACATTAAGTGATTGATTTCTGGTCTTTACTTTCAGGTATTTAGCCATGAGAAATATACAGTGTGCATAACCACTGACTACATACCCGTGAGCTCAGTTAGCTGTGTAGCTTCAGTCTTTGGGAGCTGAAAGGTGGTTGAGGCCATATCATTTATTGAATTGTTCGATTTCAACAATATAAAAAGTCCATTGTTGCAATAATAATGGAGAAAATATACTGTTCTACTTTAACAGTCATGGAAATAACTTGTTTAAAATAGAGGTCCTAGGGGTAGACAGCAAAGGAAAAACAGTCTCATTCTGTAATTGAAAAAAGCATACAACACTATAAAATGCTACCATTATTCCTACTAACAGGTAATGCTATTGAAATGTTGGCAGCTTCTGCAATTGGGAATGTAGTATTTTGGTTTGTCAGAATCCTATCTCAACAGAGAGCAATTTTAGAGAATTGAATCACCTTTGAAATTTTACATTTATTTAATTATTAGAAAAACTAATTGCAATGACAGCCTCTATAAAAAGTTGATAAATCAATAACAAATATAACAAGCAAAAGCAGTAGCTGGGAAGGATTTGCAAAAATTGTTCAACATCACCATTGTATAAAAAAAAGAACAACATTTTTGCTTTTCTTTCTTACACATTTATCAAGCAATAGACCAAATGTAAAAGGTAAAGGAAATGGAAAATAAATGTTTAAACTGACATATACTTACAAGGTTTTATCTGGAGGGCTTGGGTTTCATGGGGTGTCATCTGTGACAGAGATGGTTTCTTATTCTTGGCTCAGCACTACAGTAATGCTATCTCATATGTTTGGTCATTTTGGACTACAGGGAGAGCAAATTCTTATGCACTAGAAGTGTGGACACAGTGAGATGGCATTTGTTTATTACACAAAAGTCGGGAGGAAGTTGATTTTCAGCTTAGCTCTCAGTTTTGTGACACAGTCCAGCATGACCACAGGTGCATGTCTTGGTCTCTTTGTAGGCCAATTCCCACACACAAAAGAGGGATAATCTATTGCATTTTCCTATCCTTTGTCACTACAGCTGGATTGAACCATCTCTGTATAAAAGTAGCAAACCTGTAAAGTCTGTTTTGGGGCCTCTAGATTTTCTAAAAATAGAGATAATAATTAAAGTTGCTGTAGGAGCTTTGATGTTGACTATGACTTTTTTGTAGTTAATATTATGTTAGTGATGCACTCCATTGGTAATTTTTTTCTCTGAGCACTCTTGGGTATTTGTCAGTGCTCTAAAGTAATACTTTCTAAGCCGCAACATAATTTTGGGATGGGGAGAGTTTCAGATTTCAATCCTATGAAGACTCCTGCTGCAAAGCACATGTTGATTCTTATTTTCTAATTAACTGACAAAATGTAATAATCTATTGTTTGTCAGTGTGCTGGTAGTATTCTAGAGAGAAAAGGAGAATTTGATAGCCCAACATGTATTTAGCTGAAGAACAATTCACTGCAAGGAGTTCACCTACTTCCCACAGAAGCTGTAAATGTATCTAGAGCTTCTGCAGCACCTTCTGAAGGCACAGACTGTGATTTTCCATGAATAATGCATTAATCAACAAAATCTAAAATCCAGGATGCAATATTTTCCTTTTACTGGGGTCTTGTGATGGTGGTCTACAAATTACTAGAAAGAAGGCCATATGTTACTGCTGAAGTGAACAAGGTAAATGTGAGACTTAGGTGTGAAGCGTGATAGGAATTTCACAAATGGGCTGTAAGAATGCTTAAATGGCAGATTACTCTGTAAACATGGTCCTCTGGTAAAAACACATACCACATTCAGGACATCTTTGCTATTTTGGAATCACAGTTGTTTATAGGTAGAGAATACCTCTTGGTTTCTTTCAGCACAAAGCAAAATTAAATTTTAAAAGAAATGTGTTTCAGTAGGTTTTCTGTGAACTCTTCTTGTGGTTTTTCATCTCCTCCTCATTTCTTTAAAGTCAGTGTTACCAGATGTTCGTGTAAAGCATTATGTTTTCAACTGTGGGTGATTAAAACTGGGAATTAACTCTGAACTGGAAAACTGAGCAGTCTAAGTGCTTTGTGTAGTCCGAAAGTCAAATATAAAAACGTAACTATTTATACATTGGAAGTAGGAGAATTTATTTTGATATACTTCCAAAGTGGGTCATGCGAAGGATACATATTGGTTTGTATGCCTTTCTGTCTTTAAATTATTAAAAATGCATCAACACAAGGATTAAGATCTTATGATCTGTGCCTACCTTCCATGTTCTGTTAGCAGCGTCCAACCTTCTTCAAGAAATCCTATCAAACTAAGAAAAACTGAAACATTTTGGCATGGAGTGTTTTATTAATCTGAACACCCCAGAGAAGTGGTTTTTCAAACTTTTTTGTGTTATATGAAGCAGTTGCATGGGAATTTACTTGTGCACCTTGCTGCATGAGTATCCTACAAGTGTGTGTTATTATTACATGTAAAAAAACTGGTACCACTCAATAAGAGATTTATCAACATAATTAAATACACTGATATATCTGTACACAGCATCTGAGAAAACACACTTAAAATACTTTGAACTGATGAAGAAAGGCATCTGGAACCCCTTGTGACTGCATTATATTATACATTGTTTCCATCTTTTCTGATGTATGCGTCCTCAACAGATTAAGTTGTGGAGAGTAATCCTCCTTGTCTGAGGAAAAAAAAAAAAGAGTCTGCACACTATCAGCAGTTATTTTGACTGAAATTATAGCCTATACAGTACTCCAGAATCAGTAATGTTAGGCAATGCACAGGCGGTTGCAAACCAAAGAGGTGCAGTAGATAATGAGTTAGAATTTGTCAGGTAGGCCATAGTAATTGACTGCTGTATGCTTGTTCTTTGCCTAACCCATGTGGAAGAGGATGATATATTGTATTTGCAGATGAAGGAAGCAAGAGCTGTGCAGCTGGTTACTTAGCATGCTTTGGTCTTCTTAAACCACAGTACTAGTCACATACTGAGTGAGAATGTCCTAGAAGGGCTTGATCTTCAAATCACTGTAGGTCCTGCTGCCTGGGTGTGTACTAACATCAGCTACAAAATCATGCTGTCCAAAAGAATTTGTAAGCCCTGCATTTGTTTAAAATTTGGCCTTGTGCTCAGAAATATTTATACTGAAATAAAACATAGAAGATGACATGATTCCTATCCCAAAGAGTTCCCTAAAATCAAAAGCAAAACTGTGTAAAATAAAACCAGTGGTTGTTTCTGGCTCAAACTTTTAACCAGAGCTGGTCTAATAGAAAACATGGTCCAATATATAGTGCAATATAATATATAATAGACTGTTCTTTATCAGTAATGTCAACTAGGACTAGAAAAACTTTTTTTGATTAAAATATTTTACATATATATATGTGTATATATACACAGTACATATATATATATACACACACACACACACAGAGTATATTTTTTGTATATGTTTGTTTTTGTGTATCTGCATATATATTTATACAGAGAAAAATATCAAATTAGGTACATATGCACACACACACAGAGGCACTGTGCACTTCAGGAACTTAAGTATTAATAAGATAGTGAATTACAAATACAGCTATTAATGCTTTTGTGTCTTCTCACTTCACCCTTGGAATTATTACGCCATATACTCACTGGGGTTCCCTGAGCCACTACTAGTAATCCACCTGTATTGTCCCTAACAGTTGGGAGCACCCTACATTTTTTTAGTTCTTCAGCTGAAATAATATGTAAAACTTTTTCATCTGCTCTTTGAATTTCTGGGTACTAAGGGAGTGGAGCTGTTTTGCACTTGCCCAGATTACCTAAGGTGCTTTTGGAAACAAGTCAGCTTGGAAAAAATTATCATGTTAGGTTAAAGGCAGAAGTGTGTGAAACAAAAACTTACTGCATTTTGCATTTAAAAATGTCTATGAGAATATTGGAAAATGCAGGATGACTTCCCCCGTACTCCCAAATCTCCATTATTAATCTGGCTCTATGACCAATAGTGGCATTGTGATACTAGGGAGTTTCAATTAAAGTATATCATGCTGTTGTTTTTTACACTGGATTTTGGCACTCCTTTTGAACCTGTTCTATTCTGATGCACACTGGTTTTGGGTTGCTTACTGTGCATAATTTTGAAACACAAAGTGACAGAAGAGACATCATAATTCCTCTTGAATTATTCCTATAGTTGTGCTCATAGCCTTGCACTAGAACATGTATTTCTTCTAGAAACATAAAGAGAGTGAGTAATTTCTCTCCACCAACTTGTTCTGTTTCTGTTCTTATCAGCCCCACTGCTTAAGAATTAGAACAACCCCCTTAGACCAAATGAAGAGAACACCCAAATTTTTTGTGGGGAAAAAAAATTGAGTCTCCCCTTACCTGAAATTAGACTTACTTTTACCTTTTTCTTATCTGAATTCAAATAGAAGAATGAGAAGATAATCAGGAGAACTGAAAAAATGGATGGGAAAATGTGTGTTCCTGAAGTTTCTAGTCCAAGGTCAAGACATCTAGAACCACTGGATAAGATACTTATAAGCATCTGAATTACCAGGAATGTCCTGAAACAACAGTTTCACTTGTGAGGAATTTAGAAGTTTCACACTTTATTTCTGTTCTAAAATGGAAAGAAAAGGAGATCTTTCAAGATTTCAGTATTAAGGAGAGAGAGGGAGGCCATATTCAGTGGAGAGAGAGAAGCTTCTTGGAAAGGAGAGGTGATAAAGGAGTGTATCTTACAGTGCTCTGAAAATCTCGCTCCATCCATTGACAGTAAAAAAAGACTTACAGACAAAGTATTTTCTAAACCCCTTAGCCATTTTAAAACTCTCTTTTCCTCATAACAGAATGTTTTTACAATGCATATAACATATAGTTTATATAGAGGTTACATAGATTTAAAGGCATTGCCTTGGTGCGTGAATGTAAGTAGAAAGGGAACATAACTGTGAGTGTGCTAAGCACTAGACTTGAGGGGAAGAGATTAATTTCTCTGTTAAAACTCTCAGAAACCAACGTGGTTTGCAGACTTTCTGTTTTGATGAAATGTCTCTTTTGCTGGGAAAGACCGAGAATGTTTCGAAAAGCTCCAGATCCTTATTCCTGGTGTGCATCTTCTGATCTTTTAGACTGCTGACCTTCCTTCACATAATTGTCCTTTTTATTTTATGTAGAGAGGGGTGGGGGGGCAACTGCTTTATAAATAAAAGTCAAGCAAACTCAGCCTAATGTATGCTGTTTACAGTAACTTATACAGTTAATAGTTGAAAATGTAACCAGAATTCTTCTTTGGTATTGTTTTGATTTTGTGGGGAACTTTTTGAAATAACCCCAGTAAGCACTGTCCTGTATGGGAAACTGAGGGATGATCTCTAGCCTACAGAATACACAGAACTCAAGAAAAAAGGCAGTGTGAGTTTAAAGTCTTTTAGTCCATGCTGGGATAATCTAAAAACTGAATGAACTTCAAAAGCTATTAAGCACATAAAAACTGACATTCAATAAAATTACTTACCTGGAAGCATAAATGTAAATTTCAGAATAACTCAAGTTTTTCAGTGTTAAAATCTTGGCCTAGGAACATTTATGAAGAGTAGTGTAGAAAAGATGAACTATAGGAAACATTTATTTTAATGCATACTGGATCCAGATTTCTTTCTTTTAGACACTGTTGTATAATTTCATTGCTACTTCTTTGTGCATGCTTTCCAGAGAGTGACATCCTATGAGAGAAATTAAAGAAGTTAATTAAAACAACACATTAGGTAAAATTTATGACATGTATGAATGCTCTTGAACTTATATGAAGAGACAAACATATATGAATGTTATTTCAAATTTTTCATGCTTATTTACCACTACTTGCAAATTCCAATGAGTAAATTATGAGCTAAAGAATGAATTTATTTAAGAGCCTGTGCACTGATAAGCAAAGTTAACATTAAGTGGGAAACAAATATAAAACAGCAAGAAGCCTTTATGTAACTGACGGGAAAAGAACTTGTTTATATTTCTTGTCAGTGCTTCACCAACATGTCTTTACATGCTTGCCTCTGTGTTGTTTAGAGGAAAAAAAAAATGCCCATGTGATTATAAAATCTTAATTGAATTGTTTTTTTCCACAAGAACAATAATTTGAACATTTTTTTCAGAGAATGAAAGCCGAAGGTATACTGTGAAACACTGTTTCAAGCTACAAAGATATCTAACTGACAAAATAATAAAAATTAAAAAAGAAATAAAAAATTTTCTTTAAATTATTTCTTTCTTGAAAAAGAGGAATATACATAACAAAGAAAATAATGTGGCAATATCCCATCCGGCTGTGGAAAAAACATCAAATAAATGCAGTAAAAAGTTAATTATTTTTTTACCCAGAAATGTGATTTGCCAGCAGTTTTTAGTGCTGACCAGAATGTATAATAGAAAAAAACTTAAAATCAAATTCTGCCCTCAAGATGTACCATAATCAGTTCTAAACTGAACACACATTCACTCTAACAAGTAAATTCATTTTACTTACTAATCTAGTGGACATCAATGGAGTTACCCTATAGTTTTATGAGCAAAGAACAAATTCCTGCAGATATGTGGAACAGCAGCACACTCACACTCTTGGATATTTTAAGGCTATGATTTAGGTGATACATGCACAATGAGAGAGGAGTCCATGTTTCTTAATCTAAACTGATACTTTGTTAAAAGAATTCTTTATAGATTTGGTAAATGACAACTAAATAATTTTAAGGCATGTGTAAATGAATGTGTTACTGTTGCCTTCTGCTCAGCCTCTGCTCCTCCCTGGAAGTGCAATGTAGGGTACTGAAGAGCTGCACCCTTACACCCTTATCCCAGATCCCACTTTAATGTCTGTATTGAGCCGAGCCTTTGATCCTTTTTTTTAATTATTTTTTATTTTTCTAGCACAGGTTGCATTCCAGCCTAGAATAAAAGCAAAACTGAAGGCTGTGTGTTACAGAAATATCTTATTGTCCTGCTCCAACTGTGTGTTTGCGTGTAGATTCCCTGCTGGCATGCTAGCACAAGTAGAGAAAGCCTGGGATGGGTTGATATTGGTATGAGAGCTCAACAGGTCATACATCCGCCATTGGAGCAGAACAGAGGGACAGCTCTCCAGAGATGCTGGAGAGCAGATTCGCTCTTATCCTGACAAGAACCACAAAATCTTCCAGTTCATACCAGGAGATTTCAGACAAAGCTTTCTCCCCTGAGGACTAGCCTAAAAGCCTGTATCATTAAAAGCAGGTGTTATGTCTTTTCTAATTAATGGTGTTTGTCCCAATCATATGATTCAGATCCAGGGTATTTTTGGTATCCTGTGGTCCAAAGACTGCTGATTCATATTGCCTTCATGTACTTTGGCCTGGTGTTGCTATTTTGCTGTGGCTATTTTGCTGAGCTCAAGCTCAGCCTACTTAAGATGTCTCCTGGTGTATTAGACCATGTCAGGCACATACAGGGCACAGCATATTCCTACCTCAACACCAACAATGGTCCTGCAGACTGCAGATGGCTGCTCTCATTCCCACCCTTTCCGCTTAATCTGCCCTTCAAACCCAGTCACTTGTGTTCAGCCATTGCAATATCCCAGACAACACTCTGGAAATGTCAGTCTCTGGCTTGCATCCCTGCATCTCCCTCCTAGGCATCATCCTCTTTGCTTTTCCTTCTTCCTGTGAGACACCTGGGGTGCTGCACCTGTTGCCTGAGTTGTGTGAACTGCTCAGGGAGCCCGTGTGGTCACAACCCACATAGCGACCTGCTCCTGAGCTCCTGTGAGTTTTCTCCACTCCACTCCACTCCACTCCACTCCACTCCACTCCGCTCCGCTCCGCTCCGCTCCTCTCCTGCAAAACCTTTATCTCTTCCTTTGTCAGGCTTTCCCTGGTGTGTCTTCTTGCTTGAGTGGCTCAGTATGTTGTTTGATCAGTGGCACCCTGCAGTGCATGTTACCCTCATCATGCCAGCACTGAGCACAGGGATTTGGCTATTGTGCACGTAATGCATGTTGGTGTCCCTTGGCAGGTAGCAGAGGAGCCAGTAGGCTTCCTTTGCTCAGTCTCCGGTGTGTAGAAATCAGACATCTTGTCTAAGCTTCCTCAGTGGTGGAGAGACAGAAAGGGGGTGCTCTCCCTGAAGCATTGACATCCCCTCCTCAGATAGATGTTGTCATCCCCACAGATAGAGGGGAGATCAAAGCATGTGCCTCAGACTGGCTGCCTAACTCTAAGAAAGCTAATGTGGGCTCTGGGAAGTCCTTGACGAGTGTCTCCATTTCATCTGATTGCAAAATCAATGACACACACACAGCATGATCTGAAGAAAATAGCTTTTATGTGAAGTTGCTAGTGCCATTGCACTTGCTCACTGAGCTTCGTATGTGAAATTAGCAAAAATTATGGCAAGAGACCTCCCACTCCCTTTAAAAACTGAGGTCAGTATGCACTTACATTGACTAGGAAACAACTCCACGTAAGAAGAGAAAAATAAATCAATGGAGCAACATGACTTGTGTTCCTGCAGAATGTAAAGCCATTACTATACTGAACAGAACATCTTCGGTAAAACAAATATCTCTCCTGCAGAGTCCCAGATGTTTGCTTGCCTGCTGAAACTTGCAGTCTCTTGAGCTGTAGGCCCTTGCTTCAGATGACAGCATTTGCATTTGCACAAGTAAGAGACAGCCCTCCAGGAATTGGCAAGATGCCAACAAGCCACTTATTTGAGTAGATTTTTGCTGACTGTGGTAAATAGATGAGATTGGGAAGAAGTGTAGGCTCACACATGTTTGTGTGCATCGGAAATATGAGTTCAGTGGAGTGGGAAGCCAGGAAACTGTTAATTTTGGTGAACTACAACATCTCAGAAGAGTGCATTGAATTTTTAATCCACCCAAACTGAAGCTTTGTTTGGTGTTTGGTATTTGGTAAACTGTGACAGGAAAGCACCTTGTACTACTCAGTGTGAAAAGCCTGGTAAAAGTGTTATCCTGTCCACTCCACTGTTGTGCTACTTGTGCTATAAACAAATTCAAGCCTGAGGTGGCTTTTCTGGTTCATATCTTATGTACCTATTGACAAAATGCTTATTTTACTAATTGATAAAATGTGTAAACAGTAATAAATTTTTCTATCATTATTCCCAACTACACATCAATACTGCAAAAGTTGTCATTGTAAATTGCCTCCCAGTTGCTTCAGGGGTCTCTCTCATTATAATTAAAATGGTGATTTTGTTCAGCTATTGATAAAGGATATAATTCAAATAAGAAAAAAACAAGATGAAAGCCTGAACCACAAAGCCTATAACACAGCTTGAAAGCAATGTAAGTGGGTTTTATCCATTTTGTTATCTTATAAAGGTGTTAGAGGTGACTCCTGTTATAAAGATGCACTTAGAGTATTTTCTGTCTTCCAGAAGCTACTCTTGTGTTAGGAGAATACAGAGCTGCCTTCCTAATGATTTTTTAAAATAAAATATGAAAGAAAAAGATAAGAAGCAACAACAGTATCCCAGCTCCCTCTGCAATGAACGTTTGACTGTCTCACCATTCATATTGTTGTGTCTTAACGTATGCTCTGAAATGCAAACCACCCTCCCCAAGAAATTTCCATGTATTTGTGTCTGGGAACCTGTAAAGGTCAGTGACCTAAGCAGGGCATAATACAAAGTTATTGAAGCCAGTAGGAGTCTTCTTACCTAGTGAGTTCAAGATTGAGTCCTATAACCAGATACAAAAGAGACTGCTCTAAATCCAAATAACATTCTCTCAGTTGAGTGATTGGGGAAAAAGTGAATAAGTGGCATATTGCAAATGAGAACAGGCATTTCAGTCAGACTTTTGTTTTATAAATGTTCTTTTTACTAATAATAGCCTTTCAGTTCATAAAGGTCTGGGAGCGCTCCAAGCCTTGTTTTGCAGTGAAGTCAACTTTTAAATATAAGCAGGAAGTATAAAAGAAATAACAAAATTGCATTTATTCATTTTCAAATGTTTCTACTGTTGGGCTAATATATAGCTAGAAACATGAAAAAACAGCAATGGTTTTTTGTATTTTAGTTTCGCTACTGCAGTGGCAGTAGTGTGTTGACGTTTCTGCCATATATAGTTGTGAATCTAGCTAAATCTGAATATCAAAACCTAGACTTTGGATAGGTGAAAACTGAATAAAACTGTAAGGATCTGCTAAGTACAAGTATTAGCAAGGGTGTAATTCTGGAGGAAATGCACTTTCATGTTCAATATCAAATCTTACTTGCACTTTATGCATTATTTATCATTTCGCTGTTAGGTCTCTGGGAGATCTTTTACTCTGGGAAAGAACATTTACTGTTGATCTTAAATAAGACTGAAAACTATGGAAAAGTAAATGGCTTAACTGCATTTTTTTAATAGCTTAAATGTCTAGGAATTAGTAATATAGATAATAAATTAGAAATAATATGCCTAGGTCTCTATTCATAGGTATGTAAGACTTGCATTTCCTTATTGTGAAAGGCTATTGTAGTTTTTACACCATTTCAGAGTGGAGATAGAATAGGAAGCCAGAAGGTAGCTTTTATACCCATGAGAGGAAGGAATTGTTTTGCATTGAACCATTTGTAATCAGAGAAAGAAAAGTTAAGCATTAAGTTAGAATTCTAAGCAAAATTTTCCGAGTCATCCAAAATAGCTATCACACAAATAATTAGAAAGTTGCTAAAATTGATTCAGTTGTTCTTTAGATTTACTAAATGCATCAGTTCAAAAGCTTTCTGCATGGCAAACCACTCAGTCAGCTGGGAACTGGAGTCTAAATGGCTGTTGTAACGTAATTTTTTAAAGCAGTTTCAGTTCTGAATGAAAATGTCTTTAAGAAAATAGAAATTTTTTTGAGAAAAAAGTAAGAAGATAGATTATAAGGAAAGTGTCCAGAATTATCTGAATACCTGAGACAGAAATAGAAAAGACATAGATAAACTTCATATTATTTCTGCCTTCAGGAGTCACAAATGGAATATGCTTTCATCATTGAGGCATCCTTGTTTTCTTAATTCTAAAGCCTCAGTGTGAACATATCCATCAAATTTTAATGTTAATGTAGAGATAAAATTTACTGAAGCACATTCAAAATTTTGCTGAGCACAGGCATTTTATCCACATGTTTTCTCCGTACCTTGCCAGTAGCACAACGAATTGTGGAATCAGTAGTGAGCTATTTTATTTTGGAAGACTGAACTGAGACTAGATAGGAATTAAAAATATCTGTGCTTGTTGGCTAAATGAATAATATCTGTCATGTAGATTCACAGTATGAATTAGATAATAATCTCTGAAATAATTATCTACAATTACTCCATTACCTTAGGGAACTAGAAAGATAAAAGACTGTGAAGGCATAAATCGTGTGTTACAGATCATTTTAGACCTTCCCCTGTTGATTTACATTACACACAGGAAGAACTAGTTTGAGCTTGAGCATTTGCTAATAGCTTTGGGCAACATACATTTGGAAAGGGACCTGGTCCTGCCTGGGTCCTCTGGCTGGAGATCCTATGAGAGATCAGATCACCCCTCCAAATGGGGCTGTTGTACACCTGGCTGTCGGCTGAACATGTCAGGCATGGGACAGTCTGCAGTGCTGGCTTGAGAGAGAGTGGACTTCTGACGTCCAGCCTCCTTGAACTTTGCAGAGGGTGGGTGGAGAAGATCAGGGCTCTCCTTGAGTAGGATCTGAACAGGGCTTTCACAAAGATGTTCCTTCTCTCTGTCAGCTGACAGAGTCCAAGGTGGCAGGATGCCCATGCTTATGTTATGTGATGCTGGAACTTGATGCCATGGACAGCTGCCTTATTCTGCACTTCCCTGGACTCATGTTCTAAATGTGTAATGTTTATTCCAAATCCATTTCTTCTCAATGCTGAAGACACGCTGGGTTCTGGAGGAGCAAACCTTTGAAGTAATTTCTCCTCCTGCACTCCATCCCCTCATTCTGCATATAATACAGAGGACCAGATCACTTACCACAGCTTTTTAAAAATTAACAAAAACAGATGAAGCTATCTCCTTGGGTCAGAACTGTGTCTGGGTAAAGGGAGCAGTTTCTGTGAAATCATAGAATCATAGAATGGTTT
>NW_010321771.1:0-223 GCF_000700745.2 Antrostomus carolinensis
CATACGGTCCATCGAGCCAAGCCAGAGTTTCAGCCCGAACCTAGGCTCGCCGAGCCCGCCGGAGACCCCGAACTTGTCGCATTGCGTTTCTTGCATCGGGAAATACTTATTGTTGGAGCCTCTCGAGGGTGACCACGTTTTCCGAGCCGTCCATCTGCACAGCGGCGAGGAGCTGGTTTGCAAGGTAACACCTCTCCTTCCTTATCCCCCCCCCGGTTAGCGC
>NW_010321771.1:271-596 GCF_000700745.2 Antrostomus carolinensis
ATTAAACAGTTGAGAAACAAAAGGCAGGGAGACGGGATTAAAGGCTCATCCTGTAACTTTTCTTTCTCTCTAGATAATAGCCACGTTATAACGGTGGCCTGGAACCAATTCTGCCTCTTATCCAAGTGATATTGTTCTGGAAAGACCGTCCTTTAAGTAGGTCTTAACGTGAGTTCAGATCAGGAGAAAGCCTCATCTTCCCCACTCTCACTTTTCAAAATGGAGTAGGGAATCCCCTAGCTAATTTTAAGGTGGTGGGACCTGCTGGCTTCCTCGGTTTTTCCCATCCCTTGTTATGTGAGTTGGGGTGTAGAAGAGGATGGGG
>NW_010321772.1:0-19973 GCF_000700745.2 Antrostomus carolinensis
CATTCTATGATTTCTATAAAATTGTCCATCACATCTCCAAGTGCTCACTGACTCCACTGGCCATCTGGGACATCCTGCCTGGCTTAACAACCCACCTCCCAGTGTTTCAGGGTCATCTTATTCAGATGTCACCCATCAGCAATGCTGCTGGCCAGTGTTCCTTCTGGAGAGCTCAGATATCCAAAGTCACACTCTAGTTCCTCAAACACAGTGTAGCTCTGGTTTTATATTTATAATTTATATGGAATGTATGTTCACAGCGTAACACCCGCCTCACAGGACACAGCACAGGTTTCCCCACCATCTGGCCACTGTGCTCAGCAAAGTCAAGAGCAAGCAGCGTTCATACCAAATGCAGGAGATGAAAAGCTTCCCCTAGACTAATCCAGCATCTCAACTGGCTTTCTTGGAAGCCTGCATGGTCACATCAACTTTCCACAGGAGCTGCAAGGCATGGCTTGCAAAACCAGACTGGTCTGCAACGCAGCATCCTGGGGACACCACTGAGAAGGCAGCTTTGTCACTGCCCCACAGAGGGGGCCACCATCTTCTCTTTGTTAATCCAAGGCAGAAGCAGTTCCAAAGACCCAGGGAAACCTGAAATATAGCCAGGGAACCAGGTAGCTGGTTGTGCAATTCCAGTATTACATGTGCTGCTGCAACCTGGCACTGCCAAAGAGACATCAGAGACATTTGGGGTAGAGTCAGGAGATGTTTGCTGCTGCATTTAGTTACCCCTTCTCCGACCCTTTGCAGGGAGGGATGACCCACAGGGAACTCCAACTGCTCACTCCACCCAGCCCCAGGTGCCAGATCCAATCCAGGTTCTTCCCACGCAGCAGCTTACTTCCTTTGTCATCCATCTCAAAGCTGCTTCTCCAACCTGCTCACTCAGGATGGTGGTAACGCAGGGGTTAAAATAAGGCACCTCAACTGCATGTATTAGTTTTGAGTGATAAACAAAGGTTTTTGTCTCAAAATTTGATCTAGGCTCTTGGCTTCCAGTTAAATTAACTCTGCACACAGTGAGGCAGATACTGAGACATTACTAAAGGTGTCCATTGCATTCAGAGCAATTCTCACAGAAATGTTTGTACAATCATCAAACCATCGAATGTTGTGACTTGGAAGGGACCCACCAGGATGCTGGAGTCCAACTCCTGTCCCTGCACAGGACAATCCCAACATTCACACCACGTCCCTGAGGGCCTTGGCCAAATGCTGCTGGAATCTTGTCAGGCTTGGTGCCATCAGCACCTCCCTGGGGAGCCTGTTCCAGTGCTCCACCACCCTCTCTGGCTCAAGAACCTTTTCCTCATGGCCAACCTCACCCTCCCCTGCCACATCTTCCTGCCATTCCCTCTGCTCCTGGCATTCGTTGGTGGCCAGAGAGAAGAGATCAGCACCTGCCCCTCCTCTGCTCCTTGGGAGGAAGTTCTAGACCCCCATGAGATCTCCTCTCAGTCTCCTCTTCTCCAGGCTGAACAAACCCAGTGACTTCAGCCTCTCCTCACACCCTTCCCCTCTAAACCCTTCCCCAAGGGATGCAGAACACTTCATCTTAATGACAACTTTGAACCAAGGTGACTCCAGATACGAAATGCTGCTGTGTTCTAATGCTCACTGTGGTGCAAGGCAGCTGCACTGACCTTTCCTGGCTGCCATTCTAGGGTCCTTCCAACAAAAGTTTGCAGTTTTTTGACCAGTTTTGGACTTCTACTGTTCTTTGAGGTCACAGCACAGAGCAGAGTCCTCCAACACGGCACATATCTGCATGGTGCAGCAGCAGCTGACTGGTACCACCTCAGAGGTGCCACAAGTGATGACCTGATGCCTGTAACCACCCCAGGGAGAGGATGGGAGGCCTGGGACAGCTCCCCCTGCATGGGTGGCAGAGGCTGAAAGGAGAAAAGAAAGGCCCTGAATTCATAGCCTTATACCAACCTGTCAACACACAAGGTGCTCTGCCACCTGAGCATCCTTCTTCTTCTAAGCTTCAAGGAGAGGTTTGAGGCTGAGCAGATGAAGCTGCAGGAGGACCAGAGCTAGCAGGGGATACCCTCCTGCCTGTGTAGACAAGGGGCAGGGGCCAGGCCTTGTTATTTTGTTCTTTATGACAAGAGACAGAGCACATTTTTAGCCTTCCCAAACAAATCCATAGTTGTATGACTGCCAACTCTTTATCGCTTCCCTTTTCACTTGTTTTTCTTTGTTTGTTTAAAACTTTGCCCAAGGTTATGTTCAGCAAAGGCTTCTCCCTCAAAAAAAGCCACAGGACTGAGTCCAGAGGAGGCCACCAGGATGATGATGCAAGGGCTGGAGCAGCTCTGCTGTGAGGACAGGCTGAGAGAGTTGGGGCTGTTCAGCCTGGAGAAGAGAAGGCTCCAGGGAGACCTTCTAGTGGCCTCCCAGTACCTGAAGGGGCTCCAGGAAGGCTGGGGAGGGACTTTGGCCAAGGGCAGGGAGTGACACAACAAGGGGTGATGGCTTGAAAGTGTCAGAGGGGAGATGGAGCTGAGATGTGAGGAAGAGATTGTTTGGTGTGAGGGTGGTCAGACACTGGAACAGGTTGGCCAGAGAAATTGTGGCTGCTCCTCCCTGGAAGTGTTGAAGGCCAGGTTGGATGAGGCTTTGAGCAACGTGGTCTAGTGGAAGGTGTCCCTGCTGCTGGCAGGGGGGTTGGGACTGGATGAGCTTTAAGGTCCCTTCCAACCCAAACCATGCTATGATTCTATGAAAACACATCATTAAAAATACCATCTTATAACATCTAGAAATTGCATTAAAATCCTTCCTGAAAGCGCATGCTTTTCAGAAGAAAGCCCCAACTGATCAAAAAAGCAGCAAATCTTTGCCCCACATCTCTCCTCAGGTGAAACATTCTGCAAAGGTCACCTTGCAGGCTGTCAGCATGACTTTCTACAGATCAATAACCCCCCCCCCGGGCTCCCCCTCTCCCGCCCTCATGGGAAGCAAACACCACACACACATCTATCGCGTTACTCAGTAACCTTGAATCTTGATAGTGAGTAGAAACAAGCACGGGACAGCTCAGAGCTTCAAGTACAACCTGCTGCAGTCACCAACTCAAAGCCCTCTCTGAAAAGCATCAGAAAGTTTTAGAAAGAGCCCAACTAGTTCTTGAATTCCCTCCTCTTTTTTCCACCCAAACTACTGTTTTAAAGCTGCACATCTGATGACTAAAAGCTGCCTTTTAACTCGCAGTTTTATTTGTGGCCTTATAATATCATTTTCCTTCTGGGGATCAACAGTGTCCTTTACATTAAAGGATTTATTTTTTTTTCTCCCACCCTGTCCAGCAAATGTTCCACACTTCAATGAAGCAGCAGTTAGTTAGGTGGCAGACTCTTCCAAATCATCCTTCACTGGGTTTATTTACTCTAGAAAGATCCCTGGGGAGAGAGCACCTTACTGCCAACGAGCTCCATTAAGTATCCAACAACATCCAGCAAGAAACAGCAAAACTTTATTATTATTATTATTATTATTATTATTATTTCAAGTTGTCCATAACACATAGAGCATCACAGAGCACAAGCCATATAAATGATCTGCCCACAATTCTCTCCACTTATTTTCACAGAATTTCCTAGATTGGAAAAGACCTTCAAGATCATGGAGTCCAACCATGAACCCAACACTGACCAGTCCCCTATGACTAACCCATGTCCCTCAGCACTATGTCTACATGACTCTTCAATCCCTCCAGGGATGGGGACTCCACCACTGCCCTGGCCAACCCCTTCCAATGCCTCAGAACCCTTGCAGCAAAGAAATTCCTCCTCACATCCCATCTCAACTGCCCTGGCCACAACTGGAGCCCATTTCCTCTTGTCCTGGCCCTTGGGCCTTGGTTGAACAGACCCACCCCCACCTCTCTCCACCCTCCTCCAAGGGACTTGCACAGAGCCACAAGGCCTCCCCTCAGCCTCCTTTTCTCCAGGCTCAACACCCCCAGTTCCCTCAGCCACAAGGGAACTCAGCACACTTGTGCTCCAGACCCTTCCCCAGCTCCGTTCCCTTCTCTGGACACGCTCCAGCACCTCCATGTCCTTCTTGGAGTGAGGGGAAAGCAAGGTGGCTGTAAGCAAATGCAGCTGTTTCCAGGAGATCTAACTTAACTCAGGATAACAAAGGAACAGGAAAGTTCTGCTTTTACGATGCCTGCCCCACACATCACTTATCACAGGGGTAAAAAGCAGAACAACCTCAAATACATTCGAAACGCTGATACGTTCTCCTGGCATGAGAGAAATCATTTAGGATGTGGTTTTGCACTGTTGCTCAGCTGATCTACTGGCCTGTTGCTGCAGCAAAGCAAGATCTGTTCCTTCAGCATCCAAGCCTGGCTTCACAGTGAGCTGATTCAGGGAGTTAAGCTGGAAGGAAACTACCTGTACTGAGAAGGAAGGAATCAGATAAATACCAGCACAAAAAGATCAGCGGGAGCACAATGCTGGGAGCAAAAACCTTTCCTTGCAGCGCCAGCTTGACATTTTATCAGTTCAGCTACAACGCACAACCACACTCTATATTTAGATAACTTTATAACTATAAAGCTGGATTTCAGGTCCATTATTCCTCTCCCAACACAAGAATGAGCCGTTCTATTATAAACGCTTTTATATCGCCACAGCGCTTTCCACCCTCCAGGAACACTCATCAATTGCTGATCAAGTGGTTCTTTAACTTCTGAATGTAGACAAAAACGGAGACAAAGCTAATGGTGGTGAAGGACAGGTTGCCCTGGGAGGGAAATGATCACAGGTTTAGGAGGAAAGGAGAAAAAAACACCCCTACAAGACAATTTACCTGTGTTTGAGTCACTGCTCATTAATGCTCTGAAGAGAATCACTTCACATGTTATAAATTAGGTCGCTCTTGGCTTACTCCTTTATTAGCCATCTCCGACAGCAGCCAGTAGCCTTTCACACACACAATCTAATGGGAACACTCACTCTGAACAACATGAACAGAGGGACTTCATTTCAGCAAGAAAAACCACCAGGAGACCCAGCAATGACATGGGGTTTCACCACCCATTTCTTTAAGTTATTCTCTGCATTTCCACCTTCTCCAGAAAAAAAAAAAAGGAAGAACTCTCTGAAAAGAAACTCCAGGCTGTGAGGGCAGAAGACACACTTGTTTTCTCCTGTTGATTTTTCTATCTACCCCCTGTTGATTTGCCATTTCCAACAGACTTTTTAAAAGCTTTCCCATTCAAGCTGCACTTCATTTGGAGAAGTTTCTGGAGAGAGTGAACTGTGTTCAAGGCAAACATCTAAAACTTCTCATTTTGGCTGTTAGGCAAAGCTCAGTGTTCAACAGCAAGTAGCCAATTTCTGTCCCCCTCTTTTCTTTTTCTTTCTAATCATGGCTCATTTATTTCTTTAAATATTTAAGATTTTTTTACTGTATTGAAATAAAATGTAATGTCGGACAGTAACAGACCAGTGATATTTCCTATCAGGGCTGACAGGGATGAAATCATTCTTTTCCCACACACCTTCTAATCTTTTGCTCGTATCACTGATAAAATAAACTAATAGTAATTATTAAAAAGTGCTTTAGTTTAAAGGGTAAAGGTTGAAAGGATCATAGAATCACAGAATGGTTTGGATTGGAAGGGACCTTAAAGATCATCCAGTCCCAACCCCCCTGCCAGCAGCAGGGACACCTTCCACTAGACCAGGTTGCTCAAAGCCTCATCCAACCTGGCCTTCAACACTTCCAGGGAGGAGCAGCCTCTTGCTGAGAGAGAACAACAAAACCCAACTTCAATCAGAAAGGCTAAAACATCCTGTTTCAGCCCAAATATTTTGTCAATTCTCCCTCCCCTTCCTGCTCAAAATCCCGAATGATGAAGTGTGTGGTTATAGTCCCACAGACAGCAGCAGACTGACACTTCATCTCACTCTTACAGGAAGATCATAGAATGGTTTGTGTTGGAAGGGACCTTAAAGATCATCCAGTTCCAACCCCCCTGCCAGCAGCAGGGACACCTTCCACTAGACCACGTTGCTCAAAGCCTCATCCAACCTGGCCTTCAACACTTCCAGGGAGGGAGCAGCCACAACTTCCTTGGGCAACCTGTTCCAGTGTCTGACCACCCTCACAGTGAAGAACTTCTTCCTAATATCTCATCTAAACCTCCCCTCTTTCAGCTTAAACCCATTTCCCCTTGTTTTGTCATTAACTGCCCTTAGGAAAAGTCCTTCCCCAGCTTTCTTGTAGCCCCTTCAGGTACTGGAAGGCTGCTATAAGATCTCAGAGTCAAAAGCCTAGAGAAACAAAGACACACTTGACCGGTGAACCCAAGAGTACGGGTATAAATTAGCTCCCTAGGGACCTACCAAAGGCTTCCTCTCCTCCTCAAAGGCATCAGCAGAATTAAAAGGACAGGAAATCTTTCCTCAGGGAATGGCAGCAGCTGGATCAGCAGGGTGAAGCAGAGGAGCCAGGTGGCCCCATACAGAAGATAAGAGGGGAAAGGGAAGAAACACATCCTCCTCTCCTTCGGGGCAGTTTCAGTGCAGCAATGCATTCACCTTCCACCTCCCCCAATTTAAATCTCACTTCTGAAAATGCTTTCGTAGGAACTGCTCTCTAAGACCTGAACTATAGCCCATAAGATCTATAAAGTCCAGAGCAGCAGCCACCACTGGACACTTGTTCAGAGAGCTGAGACACTGTGCAACATGTCTCAACTCATTCTAGATCCAGACCAACTTAGCACCAGCTTTCAAAATCTTCCCCCTCTCCTTTCAGCAGTGTAAATACAAACACGCAATGCAATCATCTGACTCTTCAAACATTTCTAACTAAGATTCACCTCTCCAGATAAGTTCTTCTGCAGCGTTGTCTAAAGCAGGTCCAGGCTGAAGTTTGCTCATAGAGGCAGAAGTGAAACCTGTCCTGCCCAGGAGCCTTCCCAGTGAGGTAAACCACACTCCTTGCTCATCACCCTGGACCAAGACTTCCTCTTGTGAAATCTTAAGCATCATTGAGATGTCCATAATTTCCACATCAGCCCTTCTGCTGCCTGCAGGAGGTACAAGTCTTGGCTGGCTTTAGCTCACGTGTCACTATGGAGGTGGTCACTTTTGGAGAAGAAAGGTCTGTAAGAAATAAGTGTCCTCCAGACATCAGCATCACCAACTGAACACCCAGACAGCACCAGCTCTGAGACCAACCAAGTAGAGGAAACACATGACAAAAATATTTCCAGAAGTGAAAAATTTAATAACCTTGTTATTATTTCTGGAAAAATAACAACAGGGATTCCCACTCTTCTTTTGATTTACACCAGGAGGGAGGAAGGAGTGTGAAGGAGGGAGAAACAAGTTGTTTAAACAACAGCAGCTGTTCCATCAATACATCCTGTTCTTGTCAGAGCAGCCGCTGTTTAAGCGAGAGCTCTGCCTTTTGAAGAGGACTTTAGAACCTCAAAGACGGACGTTCAGCTACATTTTCTTCCTAATCAGAAGTCAATTATCCTACTGAGTGATGACAGAACAATTCCACAAAGTAAATCCTTTTCAGATCAGGGCCTTTTGTGATCAAGTTGCACTGGCAATTTCCCTGCTTACACAAAAGCAAGGAGGATTTCACTTGTGCTTCCCACAATTTTATTCCCAGGGGTCTCTCTCCAAATTACCACGTGAACCTTCAGCGTAGGAAAAACTTCATTTGACAACGTGAGCTAACGCACTTTTATCCAGACTGAAATTTCACTACTCAATCTTTTATCAACTGCGACACTATCTGGAAAGTGTTTACACCCAGCTGTCGACAGATCTTACTCCCAGAAGCAAATTAGTGCTACTGGCAAACATTGTTCCCCACTTCCCAATCATTACTGTGGTAATGCAAACCTTTAATAAATTTTTAACCACTTTGAAGTAGCTCTGTGACAGTAAATAATTACTGCAACATTTTCATATCACAAGGAAGTTTTGATCTATTCTCAAGCTTTGTACCTTGGAGTATTTTTGTCTCCGACACCATTCCCTTCCTAAGTGCCTGGATATACTTAAATTATTTCCAACAGAGTGTGACACCATTCCCTTCCTAAGTGCTGAAATCTGGATATACTTAAATTATTTCCAACAGAGTGAGCTCCTGGTACCTGCTTTTGGGTAAAGGAATGATATTGCACTCATGAGAAATCAAGGGAAGCCACAAGTTCTTAAATCAAACTGGAAATCTGATCAGTCCCCAGGGTTATTAACTCCATTCTTAAGACAGAGTCTTTTAATGAGCACAAATGGTCAAAGCCTCTGCTTGACAAATTATCTGGAAGCTGATGCTCCCCACGACAAGGAGCCCTCTTACCCCTGGGTGGCACAGACACGCTCCTCATGAGTGGAAGCACCTTCTGAATCGTCACACACGTCACTACTACAGTACCCAGGGTGCCTAGAGCACAGCAAAGCAAAGGAACCATCATGCCAGATCTGATGAGGTTTGTCTGACCACTGCAGGCTCAACTCCTCGGCCTCCATCCAGCTTCCAAGATGATCCACCCCCGCCCCCCCCATGCAACATCCTTTTGGCAAATCTGGATGTAATTTGAATTCAGACCTTTTTTTGCCTGGCCAGGACACAGATTAGAACCAAAGGTATCTCTGATTTTGCAGAGAAGATCCTGTGCCATCCCACAGTTCTCCAGGCTGGCACAACCCAGCTCTACTTCAACTCATTCTGTAAATAGTTCTAGGAAATCATCCCAGCAGGCTACCTGGTCTCCCGGGAACATGGTTTCTGATCAGCCACTGTTTTCTTTAGAGCAGAGAGCACATGTGCAGTGAGAGGTCCCCACACACCACACTTGTAGATAAGCATGAAGAAAAGGTTGGCAGAAAATGGTCCCTTGCAGCAAACGTGAAAAGCCTGATCCTCTTACAGCAACACAAAAATTGCAGCTACAAGCTCTGTAACTCTCTGTCTATTTACCTTTGCTGCTTCAAAAAGTGTCAGTAAATGTTTATCCCTGCTTCAAAAATAAGTCTTGCATAATATTTCTGAACAGAAATGGTCAGATTCTCCTCTCTCCTTTTTGGATGGAAGCATGAGACAGAGGAGCAGAAAGAAACCTGTCTAGAGCGTTGTCCCTGTAGCAGAGACAGCATAAAAAAAATGTATCACAGGAATCTGCTCAGATACCCTCCCAGGAGCAGTTCAGGAATGAATCCAAGAAAAAGCCTGGAGAAGAACAGCAGGGGAGCTGGAGCCACAGCCCAACAGGGGATAGCTGAGCTTTGTTATTGAATACTGAAAAAAATAGCAATACCAAGGGGGATGGAGGGTTGCAGATGTTGCATGAACACATTCTGGAGGATCTCGCACGCAACCTGATGGTTTTAGCCTCACTTGAGCGCTCTTCTTCTAACTCACCATGTGATTCAAGAAGAACTGTAAGCAGAGAAGAAATAAATAGACAAATAGTGACTAATTCTACCTAAATAAGAACCAGTTCCTGGAAGGGAAGGGAGGAGAACAGAACCCGAACTGATATTACAGGCTTAGCAAGCAGGAGCACTTCAGCACATACTGCGGCTTTGTGATCTGTGACAAAGACAGCCTGTTCCAGCTCTACCATCAGAGCATTGTCCCAACTCTCCATTTCAATGGTTGTATTAAATGAAAAAGTCCCTTGGGTGATGGTGCTAGTTGGTTCTCGGAGCTCCCCATTTATAGCATATCACTGGAACACAGCAAGGATCCCAGCAAGGTCTCCAAACCTCACTCCAAGCTAAGACATGAGGTTTGCCCTACATGGAATGTCTCCATCACAAGAGATTTTCCTGGACAGAGCAAAAGTCCAACACATAACTCAGTATTTTACAAGCCCTTTCCATGCTGGCTATATTATTCAGTCAACATACTCAAAAAAAAATAGAATATAAGTAAATAGATGCAAAGTTCCAGCACTGTCCAGGAAGAGCTGATCCTTCTTTCAGAGGGATCGATGTCTGGCACATTTCTACTCTCTAAGAACTGCCTGGCCAAAAATAATGTTAAAACCAATAAGAGAAACAGACAATTTTGCTGTTCTTATCCCAACCAGATTAAAAATGACTCTCAATTTATCATCTTACTAAACTCCATCTGAAATTGTTATAGCAGGCTGGTTGTGGGCTGGCAAGCTTCACATGAACACGTGTAAAAAGAAGAATGAAAAAGAAACATAAATATATATCTTATATATAAGAAGAAGGCAAGAAAAGAATGAAAAGTATCTCCTGCCAACTGTCCTTCACTTTGAACAAGCAGGGGCTGGGACACTCTGGGTAGTGACAGACCCCTGATCAACCTATGGTTTCTGGATGTATTTCTGTCCCTCTCTCCTCCTCCACATGCCATACGTGTCTCCTGTCCAGCCTGGATTCAGGACTGTGTGGGGCAGCTCAGTGTGTGCAGGGTGACACATCTTGGCAGGGCAGGTGAGACCTCAGGGAAACGGTGTTTTAGTAGCAGTGTCTGGATAAATCTGCAATGAACTGACTGGACACGGGTTGACATATTTTCCTGGACACAGCAGCAAAATCAGCTGCTTCAGGACAAAACTGCGATGAGGCCCTGGTCTGCACACACCTGTAGGTCTCATTTTTTGCCTCAGTTCTACAGAATCCCAGAATTGCCTGGATTGGAAAAGACTATTTAAGATCACCGAGTCCAACCATGAACCCAACACTGACCAGTCCCCTATGACTAACCCATGTCCCTCAGCACTATGTCTACACGACTCTTCAATCCCTCCAGGGATGGGGACTCCACCACTGCCCTGGCCAACCCCTTCCAATGCCTCAGAACCCTTGCAGCAAAGAAATTCTTCCTCACATCCCATCTCAACTGCCCTGGCCACAACTGGAGCCCATTTCCTCTTGTCCTGTCCCTTGGGCCTTGGTTGAACAGACCCACCTCCACCTCTCTCCACCCTCCTCCAAGGGACTTGCACAGAGCCACAAGGTCTCCCCTCAGCCTCCTTTGCTCCAGGCTCAACACCCCCAGTTCCCTCAGCCACAAGGGAACTCAGCACACTTGTGCTCCAGACCCTTCCCCAGCTCCGTTGCCCTTCTCTGGACACGCTCCAGCACCTCCATGTCCTTCTATTTACAGGACCATGATACCACAGATCGGTGCAGAAGGGCTTTTGCTATGGTACTGGTACAGCAGAAATGGTCACTTCACCCTAACCATACCCCACAGTGATCAACACAGGCTTCTTGGAACAAGTGGTTGGGTGAGGCAGACAGAAGCCAAGTCCTTTGGCTTCTCTGCACAGAACAAAAGCCACCAGCATAGCCCAGAATGATGGTGTGGGTTCTTTGGTTTTCAAAGCAGGAAGGAAGCACTGAGGAAGGTGGCAGAAAAGCAGAAGAAAAGCCCAGTGGTGGGAACAACCTGTGGAGCTGGGAGGTGTGGAGGAGGATCCTCCAGGACTCACCACAGGGAAAGGCTGCTCTGGATGATCCCTGGAGCTCTGACTCAGTGCTGAGGAAGCAGAAAACACCCAAGTGTTCCGCAGCTGAAGGGAGGCCCAGGTTTCCCAGGCTGCCCACAGGGCAGGACTTTAACCACCTTTGTGGGAGCCCTGATTCACCTCAAGGCAACACAAAAGCCACAGAGATGAGTCAGGGCAGATACACAAAACCACAGACTTGTCACAGCCTCAGGCATGGCACTTTGCAGACCATCACTGCAGACCTGGGACTACAACCCTGGATGTTCAGATTTTACTCACATTATATTCCTACTTTTTGGAAGCCACAGCACTAATAAAATAAATCTCACTTATGTGGCGCACGGGGGATGGAGGGACATGACTTTCCCTTGCAGAACCACTGCTTGCTTGATGACATTGATTTATATTTATCTAAATAAGACCCATTCTCCCTTTTGATATCATTTCCCCTCTTAACCAATGGAGAGGGGGAGAAGGTTTAACAAACACCCAGAGTGTTTCTCGTCCCCATTTAGAAGATGGAGTACAAACTCGCATACATCTCATATCCTGGCTGACAGCTTTAGCACAGAGCCACGCAATGTCTGCCAGGGCTCCCTCTTAAATACCATATTGTTCTAGTGACTCAGGGCACTGGAATGTGTTTCAGGTTCATTCATGGCTTTTCTGATAGTGTTTTTAGATTAGACACATAAACTTCTGCTTTTTAGAAAAAAAAAATAATAAGTCTATGGCTTATTATTATGTGGAGGGTACAAAACTCTTAGTTTCTTTTCCATGGTTATAAATACAGAGAATTGAAGGAAAAGGACAGGTCCTCAAAAAACTAATGGCTCTTTCAAGCTTCTAATAAGTAGGACTGTAAGAATATTCGAGGGGAGAAAAAATAGACATGATCAAAAGTTACTGCTGAAAGGAAAGAGGACAGAGGAGCAGTGAAGTCAAAGTCATGGAGCAACTTCTGTAAGGACAGCTGAATTAATTAGGACAGTTTAGTTTGGGAAAGAGACCTCTGCCAGGGGACACAGCAGGGATCTACAGAGCTCAACCCAGCGTGGAACTGGGAAACAAACAAACAATTCCCTAAAGAGGAGTTTATTCCAGTAAACTAGTTGGCAGCAGGTTCTGTTACCAAAAGGAGGTGGTTTCTCACATAAAGTCAAACTTAGAAATGCACAGTGTCCTGGTTTTTATCTGAGACAGAGCTCAGTTTATTTTTAGCAATCAGAACAGCGCTGGGGTTTGGGTTCAGCTGGGATTTGGGAGCAGAGAAACGCTGAGAACATCCTGATGTTTTCAATTGTGGCTGGAAGTCAAAGGACTTTGTGTTTTGCTGCTCTGCAAAGCGCAAGATCTCAGGGGGGAGGAATATTGCCATGGATCAGCTCCATGGGCATTGGGCTCTGCCAAGGGGCTGTTCCATCTCCTGTCCCCCATGGGCAGGAGATCCATGAGGGGCTCTTCCTCTCTTGCTCTCTCTGGCTTTGGCTCGGGCTCTGGCTCTCCCGGGATTGCGGTTTCGGGTCGGGATTGTGGCTCCTGCGGGATCGTGATCTGGGAACGGGCCGGGCTTGGTGGGCGGGTGCTGAGCAATGGCACTGGGTGTCACTCATTTGCATATTTTATTACTATTATCATTATTATTTACATTTTCATTTCCATGATTAACATGTTCTTCTCTCCCCCTACGAGTCTCCTTCCCCTCGCCCCCCAATTCTCTCCCCTGTCCCCTGGGTGGGCAGTGAGCGAGCGGCTGGGGTTGGCTGGCAGGCCAGGGCTACCCAGTGACAACACCAAAAGCACACGTGGGCTCAAATAAAAGTGAAATAAATTGATGTGAGATGAAGGCCATTTCTACTGGCCACTGCTGGAGACAGGACAGAGCTTTGACCTCCCACAGCTCAGGTGGTTTTTTTGCCATGTTCTGAGTTTTTAATGAAGCAGGCAAGAGTCCACAGCACCTTCCGAGAAGAACAGCAGCAAGAAGCAAGGATTCATCTCTCCTGACTGCCAGCAGGAGGTAGAGGCACCACAAATCCTCCTTGCAATATCAAACTGCTCTCCTTTAGCCTTTTTAATTGCAGTTGTGAGCAAAGATCACACAAGCACATAACACAGCTAAACCTGGTGCTTGCACAGGAAGCATCAGATTTATGCTCACATTCAGATGATGTCACATCCTCACAGGAATGGACCTGCAATACAACCTCCTTCAATATCGAGCTTTGCTGCCAAGCCAGGAAGCCTCAAATGATGCTCGGAGTCTCCTGAAAATATGTTGATATTCCAGCTGCAGCTCAGTTATTTAGCTATTTAGTGCCACAAAGAGAGTCTTGCATACGAATGACTTGTTAAGGACTCCCTTGAAACAGGTTATTTTCCCATTCTGTTCCCCAGCAATCGTGGACAGACCAGGTTTCTAGCACCTCTTCTGCCCCAGCTCATTGCCAAGAACAGCCCTTGACTCAGCTGTCTCCTACTGACCTAAATTCATACATGCAGTCTGCTTGCTTTAATCACAGTCTTCTGCTCTACAAAAATGTCTCCAAACCTGAAATCTTTGTCTCCCGTGTTCATTTTTACAGCTATCAGGCCCACAAATGTGTAACAGCTTCTGAAGGTCAGTGTTGAGCCTGCTGCACATGACACCAGCAGTAATAGATGTTCTGCAGGCCAAATTATGCCCTTGGGGAAGCCTATGCAGCCCTGTGGCCTTCTGTAGATTGCACAGCTGTCAGGCTGCAACTTACTATGTTCTACTTAAGATATGCAAGGAGAAAGAGAATTCAATGGTATCGACTTATTCCAGCTACCAAAGTCAGCCGATCTGACTCTAAACACACATCAGGATTAGATCTGTCAATGAAGACCATGGCACAATGGCACCTTTAGTCAAATAACAGCATCATTTGTTCTTCACATGACCTCTCTGCTACTTCCAGATTTATTACTCACCATCGTGTTTGTTACAGTAAGTAGCTACCAGCTGAGAAGAGTCCCCACTGTGTTTGGCACATAAGCAAAGGAGGGTAAAAAAACTGCCCTGAATCAATGTAGTAAGTAGGAGAACATCTGAACCCAGGACAGCCCGTATGTCACGCTATACTGGTCAGATATAAAAGTTAAGAAGCCACAAATAAGTCTTTTCTTCCCCTTCTCACACAGAAGCACAGGAATTCTCTGCTCTGCTCCCAGGATGTATTTAAACCAACCTGCTGCCACACTCCAGTCTCCAAGTGCATTATTTCATCCTCGTCTTTCGTTAATGAACATCCTCACCTTTAAAATTCATCATCATGTGTTATACTGGGGGGGAGTCACCTGCTTGGACTGTTACAATAAACTTAATTGTGCAGCTCCCACGCTCATCTGCTGCGTTTTACACCCAGGAGTAGAGTGTCCTCCCAGCTTGCAGACACCTACAGTCAGAAGTTAACTATTTCAGTCTGGCTATGCCACTCCACTGGGCCACGGTGTTCCAATGAACCAGTACATCCCAGTAGTCAGATAGACTAGAGAGAACCAGTCCCTCACAAGAACAAGTTTAAAAATATTTGTAGATACCACATAAAGCGTGGGCTCGTTATTACAGCCCGTTAGCATGCATGCAAGATATTTTAATGCGTAAAAATTCCCCATGAAATAATGATTCTCTCCCCTAATGTCAGGAAGAGCTTGCCATCCTCACTGTGAACTAGGCAACACTTCCCAGTTCTTTTTTCTTACCCTTTTCCAGCCCACAAGTCAAGCCAAGCCTTGTTTGCTTGATTTCACAGCATGCCTTTATAAGTAACAGCTACATGTGCTGTGGCAGGTCCCTCATCCAGCCTCCTCAGGAGTTCAACATCTCTGACAAAGCTGGAATAGAGGAGGTGAACCTTTGCTCTCCTGACCCTGGAGCCTCCTCTGCTCTGCAGCACAGGAAGCTGCACATGACACATTCTTAAATTATGCAGCAACACCTTTAGTGTTGATTCCCCACGTCCTTAGAATCCCAGAATTGCCTGGATTGGAAAAGAGCTTTAAGCTCATTGAGTCCAACCACGAACCCAACACTGCCCAGTCCCCTATGACTAACCCATGTCCCTCAGCACTATGTCTGCACAACTCTTCAATCCCTCCAGGGATGGGGACTCCACCACTGCCCTGGCCAACCCCTTCCAATGCCTCAGAACCCTTTCAGCAAAGAAATTCTTCCTCACATCCCATCTCAACTGCCCTGGCCACAACTGGAGCCCATTTCCTCTTGTCCTGTCCCTTGTTACTTGGAAAAAGAGACTGAGACCCACCTCTCTCCACCCTCCTTTCAGGCAGTTGTAGAGAGCATTGTAGAGTCCCTTCAGCCTCCTCCAGACTAACAAAGTAGCCTGAGATAGAACAACAAAAATAGCTTGAAAAAGAGGAAACTCCAACTCCATGAACCTGCAGACATGACTCTCTGCTGGTTTACACCAGCAAAAACCAGGAGTAACTCTGCTGGAGCAGGTACGAGACATAACTGAACCAGTTCTCCACTTTGCTGAAACATAAGCACTACTGGAAGTGAGACATGAATAAAAGGTATTACTTTATCATTTCAGATAAAAGGAGCTGGAGCCATCAACGCCCACTTCTCCCAAAACAAGAGTTAAGCCAAGAGAGCTTGTAAATCCAAGAAAACATTGTCCAAGCATGCAGACTTAATGCTGCTCCCTCATGAAGTCAATTTTAAGCCAACACTATGGCTTAAATGGAAAACCTTATTCTTGAAAGGTGAAGGTACTCACTGTACAAGGTGATCAACTGGAATCTGTCCCTCTTCTGTAAACAACTCTCTATTCATTTGTCTGGAGCCTATGAGAAGGAAAAAAAAGGTGTAAATATAGAGAAAGTGACCAAAAAAAATTAAAAAATATCAAGAGGTAGGCCAGCTAAGGACTATAAAAAAAACCACAGACACCCCCAACACTGAAGTCAAGAACTTGCAAAGCTCACAGCAAAGTCTCTTAAGCAAATACTGTGATATTTGAAAACAACTACGGCACCGGCTGCCTCTGGAGGTTCTCAAGAAGGTCAGACCTGATCCAACCCAAGAGTAAAGCAAGATATTTATATAAGAGAGCAGCAGCAATAGCTACACAAAGCTGGTTACTACAGAGACAAGAAATCACAGCTCTTTTTGACACACGCCGATCACCAAAGCACCATTACACGTGGTCAAGAACACTACGGAGGGAAACAAACTTCCTCACTGGCCACAAAAACTACTTTATCAAGATGCAGTCCTGAAGTGTTAGATGGGATGTGATCTAGACAGAATGATAGAATGGTTTGGGTTGGAAGGGACCTTAAAGCTCATCCAGTTCCAACCCCCCTGCCAGCAGCAGGGACACCTTCCACTAGACCAGGTTGCTCAAAGCCTCATCCAGCCTGGCCTTCAACACTTCCACGTGGGGGCATCCACAACTTCCTTGGGCAACCTGTTCCAGTGTCTGACCACCCTCACAGTGAAGAACTTCTTCCTAATATCTATAATCTAGACCTCCCTTCTTTCAGCTTAAACCCCATTTCCCCTTGTTTTGTCATTAACTGCCCTTAGGAAAAGTCCTTCCCCAGCTTTCTTGTAGCCCCTTCAGGTACTGGGAGGCCACTATAAGATCTCCCCAGAGCCTTCTCTTCTCCAGGCTGAACAGCCCCAACTCTCTCAGTCTGTCTTCATAGGAGAGGTGCTCCAGCCCTCGGATCATCTAGGAGTTAATTAAACAGATTTGTTGTTTCAACACACTTTATCCCCTTAATAAGGAGCCACGGAACTTCTGCTGAAACCCATTTTGATGCAGCAGAAGATTACGCGTAGAACGGTGCTGGGATGTAGACAAAAGGAAAACCCATTGTTAGATGTACATGGGTGTATTCATCACACACAGATCAATTCTGCTTCAGGGAGACATTAAATCCCTGTTCAATTAATAGAGACACCTCTTTAAGATGAGCATTAAATAATTCCCTACAATGTAGCAAGACAAATGGCTACTTCAGTGAACTGGAATAGAAATAACTCCACAGCTCCTTACCAACAAAATCCCAGTCAAAACTTGCCCTTAAAACAACGAGAGGTCAGTCAGGAGGGATGGGGGGGCAGGAATGTTACTACCACAGAGCTATTGTATGCTTATATTAAAGACTCCTCATCAGAAAATTAAATTAAATTAATGCCTTTCATGTTTATCAATAACAGAGCTAATGGTTTTTATGTAAATGTCATTACTTTCAGGCAGATCTGCAAGAGCTTTGAGCCATACAGCCTCATCTCCCCTTGCAAGCAACTCCCCTTCAGGCAGCCAATCTAAATGCAAATTATAATCAAATTACAAAACCAAGAGTTTTCTGGATGATACCGAAAACCTAAAACTAGGGATAAAGCATATATATTTGAAAACAACCCTCCTCTTCTGGAGAGACCTGCTGATCTCACATTGCTTTTTCATCCTGAACATACTTAAAAATTAAAGTATAACTTTATACTTTAATAATAAGAATATTATTTACATTTACAGTCCTATTATTTATCTATACAGCAGAGAATCCCCTTCCGTCTCCTGCCCTCGGTGTTAAAACAAGGTGGGTTTTGGGGGGAAGTTTTCTTACCAAGTTGTAGAGAGAGGGTATCTCTCAAAGATGTTACACCCACAACAGGAGCATCCCATCAGCAAGGACATTAGAATCATATATAAATCAGAACAATAATAAAGACCCAGCTGGACTTGGCAGAACAAATTGCAGTTCTACATTTCCAGGGGGAAATTTCTCCTTGGAGTAGAGTTGTTTGCATCAGTCGGAAGAAGAAGGTGTTATCACAAGATGGTTATTAGGAGGCAGAGATATAAAACCATTTTCAACACAAGGAGCACCACTCTTGTAGCATAAAAGCTTTTCTGAAGAACACTTAAATCCTGACCCCTACCTGGAATATAAATCAAGTCAGGTGCTTTGTCGGCACTGATTAAACCAAGGTACTCCTGGCAAATTAAGGGCAGTTAATGACAAAACAAGGGGAAATGGGTTTAAGCTGAAAGAGGGGAGGTTTAGATGAGATATTAGGAAGAAGTTCTTCACTGTGAGGGTGGTGAGACACTGGAACAGGTTGCCCAAGGAAGTTGTGGCTGCTCCTCCCTGGAAGTGTTGAAGGCCAGGCTGGATGAGGCTTTGAGCAACGTGGTCTAGTGGAAGGTGTCCCTGCTGCTGGCAGGGGGGTTGGGACTGGATGATCTTTAAGGTCCCTCCCAACCCAAACCAGTCTGATTCTATGAAATCTGAAAATACTGAATTATTAGGAAGTGCAGTGTTTAATAAGTAGAATGCACAAAGGAGAAACTAATAATTAAAACAAGAGCATAAAAAATCTGACAACCTGACTACGGCACAAGTCTGCAAGCGAGTCTCAGAGGGGACTTTGCTGTAACCACCACGAGCAGCTAAACACCAAAACTACCATTCCCAAGAGGGCAGGCGTCCTCGGAGCGATGCAGCTAATTAACAATATAGCCGTGTACACGCTCGTTACACGGGCCAGGAGCTTGGCACTTGGTATGTTTGGAAAGCACATAGTACAGGAATAGCCACAGAGCAGAACCTCGCTAATTAACGTTAATAACCGGCTGGATTTTGTGAATTAGTCAACGAGGGGATGTGCAAAGCTGGGTGGCAGAGGGACAACACAGCCCAGCAGGCACCTGGCTCACTTCTTTGGATATCTTAATATCTTAATATCCAAGGAACAAAAAACAATTACCAAATCTAAATCCAAAGTTAAATAATAATCCTGTGTAACCTGGAATAGGGAACCTGCTTTGGCAGGGGGGGTTGGACTGGATGATCTCCTGAGGTCCCTTCCAACCCCACCAGTCTGTGATTCTGTGTAATAAACCAGTTTATTTTTCAGCTGTCCTGACACACTTCATGGTTAAGTACTCACAGATCTATTCTTTTTACAGCAAAACTCTGGCTTTCAATCCCTGACCACAACTTGGAACTGCTAAAGCTCCTCTCTCCTCCTTCTCTTCCTCTCTAAGCCTGGTGAAGCAAGTCTTGGTGTGGAGCCACATGCTGGGTCTTCTCTAGGAAAAGGAGACTGGGGACCCAACTTGGAGCTTGTCCCCACACCAACCACATGTGGAATCAACCTGTGAGCAGTGAAAAAAGGAGGAAGTATTTCCAAAAACAAGTGCAACTTTTCTTTTCCCCCAATTCAGACATTTCAACAACGCAGCTGACTGTACAAGCCCCCAAAGAGATGTCCTGGCAGAAGTGGCAAGTGGCAGTGCTGGGATGCAAACCAGTATTCAGGCAACTTGGGGATGGTACCATTGCAAGAGAACATCCCCTTCTGCTTAAACAATATGACACTAAAAGACAGTCATGTACCTGCCAGACCCAGTCAAGTTTACAGTCTAAAACAGAGAATAAAGAGAGTTGAGGCATCAAATCTTTACAATACAGTAGATCA
>NW_010321773.1:0-2045 GCF_000700745.2 Antrostomus carolinensis
GTACTTTCTCGAGTGCACTCCACTGTGGAAGCTGCACGTCCTCCTACCTGTCCGGGCTTTTCCCCAGTGCTGCCATAAAGGAGCAGTGGAAAGCGAGCGGTTCCCGCCCTGGATTCCCCGGGGACGCAAAATAGAGGCTTCCTTTGCAGGGCAAGAGAGAGACAGATCAAATTCGTTTAAAACAAATTCGGGGATGTTGGTGACGGGTCGGTCCGTAAAGCCCCATTGTACGATTCTCCCTCCCTCCCTTTACAAAATGAACACTCGTCCGCTTAGTTCCTTGATGCCGGCCGACTTCTGCAGGATTCAAACTGTGCTTGTTTGTAAACGAAAGCATCCCGATCCCAGCGCTTCCTAGCCGACCTAACCGGCAGGATAGTTCGAAGCCGCAGCTGTAGCGGACGATCACGAGACGGGAGAACCGATCCACTGTAAATGTTAGTCTGAGCAGAAAGGGGGAGAGAAGCACAAATCCCTTCTCCCACATCCGACCTCTGCGCACACTCTGCGTGTGCCTTTCGCAAAGGAAACCGTGGCAAAAGGGAAAAGCACCAGCGAGCTATGAGCTGTCCCCCTGCCTCCCCGGTACCGCGCTCGGTCACCCCACGTTTATTAGGGATATACCTGACTCCGCTTCCTCTCCTTCCATCTCATAACCACAACGGTTTAATCTGAACGGGAGCAGCTGTTCGCCCTAGCCAGAAAAGAGATGTCAAAACCTGTTGCATGGACTTAGATCTGAGAAAGTGTCTTCTTATTTACCTAAAATGTGAGTACAGAATCTACACGCCAGCCCCTCCGTAGGCGCTTTCACTTTAGGCTGCCTTAGCCAGGCTGCAGCTTGCATGGAACGCTCGTTCACTTCCCAGAGCGCTGGGCAGAGGCAGGGCTGGCCCCTGCAGGTGCTGGCTGCAAAGCCACGGCACGGGGCGAGTCAAGTTGCAGTGGCTTGAGAGGGAATCAGGCGATCGGGCGAGGAGCTTTTTCTTTTGTTTTGTTTTTTTTCGGCATTTGCGAAAGAGCTCGTTCACTGCAATTATATTTCAGAGCAGGAGGCTCGAATCGCCTGCTAACGTTTGCTCCCGGCCGACGGGAACATTTTGCCTGGCCGCTGTCGGGTCTTTCCGTTCAGCCGCGGTGAGAGGTTTTATCTGGGCTGACCGAGACCTGTGCCCGGCCCCGCTGCCGCTTTCCTCCCGGCCCCGGAGTGACTTTGCCGAGGGCCCACTCGGGACGCGCCTCACGCTTCCGCGCAGTCATTGCCGCGTACCAAGCAGCGTGCGAGGCGATCAGTGACAACACAATCATTGTGAAACAGGAGTGAAATAAAAAGTCGGTTTTATCCGTAATGCTCCTGTTATTAACTGAGGCGCAGACTATCTGAGGGAAGGGAGGGAGGTCGCGTCGCTGCCGAGGAGCTTTTTATTGCACGTAACTGATTCGTGTCCACAAGTGAGTGCCAAGGCAGCGCTGCAATTATCTGCAAATCTCCCTCTCGGCTGTGCCTCCTCCGTCTCCTGGCAGACAGCAGCCTGTGTGGGAGGCTGCAGGCCCGCACCGTTCCCATTCAAGACAGGAACCAAAAAAAAACCCCGCCCTTTTCCCCAAACCCCCTACGCCCCCTGCCTCTGCCGACCGCCTTCTTCGTTTCACAGAGGCGCAAATGCCCCTCGCAGGGCTCGGGACAAGCCCTCCGATGGAGAGGGGGGAGGCGGAGGGATCGCTTGCCACCTTCCGCCACCCGCTCCCCCAAGGCCGAGGACATGGGCGCTTCTACCAGCCGGCCTCGGCTCTCCGCTGGGCAAGGGCGGGGCAGGAGGGAGGTGGTGGGTGGCTCTCCGAGGGTCGCTTTTATCCGGAGTAGCGAGCAAATGATAAGCCCCGCAATCTTCACATGCCAGAAAGAAACACATCTTCCCCGCAGATGTCCATTACCCTGGCAAGGGCTGTAGGGACAGCAAGCAAATGACAAACAACTCCAAGTTTTCGTTTCTTCATTTCCTTTTAACATTTTATTATCTTTCCTTTTGGCGGGGTTAAAACCG
>NW_010321773.1:2190-2767 GCF_000700745.2 Antrostomus carolinensis
ATCATAGCGACCTTTGCCAGGAGCCTGGTCCTGGCTGCTCCCCCACAGTCCAGCCTGGGGGGTTGGGGAGTGTCAGGGGGTTTCCTGGGGCACCCTGGGCGCACACGTTTCTCCCTGGCGGGACCCGGCCCCTTCAGGCGGTCAAAGCTCGTCCGAGTTTCACGGAGGCAGTTTGCAACCAGGAACTGCGAGGTTGTTTCTGTTCTCCCCCCCCGCCCTTTCCCGTTATTTATTCACGCTTATATTTATTTTTGCATTTTGTTTAAAAGCCGGGTCTATCCCATCACAGATGGCACTGAGATCCTGCCCCGACTGAAAAAGAAAACACGAAGGAGGATCACTGCGTAACTAAATTAAGGCAAACAACAATAGCTTGTTGTTTAAATTAAAGCAAACAACAATAGCTTGTTGTTCCGTGATTTGGGGAAAAAGAAATAATTCAAAGCTTTTGCTGCGCGCAATGCGCTGTTCCTCAAGGGGACCGGCCAAGGATTTCAGATATGTAGCGGGTAACTCGATTATGCTAACAAACTCCGCTTGAAAGAAAACGTTGTTGGGCTGGGGGGCGGGGGAGCGG
>NW_010321775.1:0-1922 GCF_000700745.2 Antrostomus carolinensis
GTGCCCTACTTATGCTTCCTACAGCTCACGTCTTCCCGGTCTCCTGCTTGCAAACCACATCTTCAACCACAGGTTTAGTTCTGCAGGATGGGCCTGAACGCCCTCGGTGCTGCTGATCATAGAATCATAGAATGGTTTGGGGGAAGGGACCTTAAAGCTCATCCAGTCCCAACCCCCCTGCCAGCAGCAGGGACACCTTCCACTAGACCAGGTTGCTCAAAGCCTCATCCAGCCTGGCCACAAACACTTCCAGGGAGGCATCTACAACTCCCTTGGGCAACCTGTTCCAGTGTCTCACCACCCTCACAGTGAAGAACTTCTTCCTAATATCTCATCTAAACCTCCCCTCTTTCAGCTTAAACCCATTTCCCCTTGTTTTGTCATTAACTGCCCTTATGAAAAGTCCCTCCCCAGCTTTCTTGTAGCCCCTTCAGGTGCTGGGAGGCCGCTATAAGATCTCCCTGGAGCCTTCTGTAAGGCTCCAGCAAAAGACCCAGCAAATGACCCAGCAAATTGCATCCCGTTGCACAGCCGCGTGTTCCTTGCAGATGCCTTGGCTCTCTCTAAGCCAACGGGTGCAGCTGGCACCATGCACCTAATGATGCCCGAACCCTGAAACTGAAACTCCAGCTCAAACACCAAGCAGATGTGCCACCTGCTGTGCAGCCCCAGATACTCTTTACCCAGCACCGAAGCCCTGGTGACACAAGAGTGACAGGCTTTCAAAGATGATGTGACAGTTATCAAAGTAAATGTATTAAAGTGATAGAATGTGAGGAAATGGCCTCAAGTTGCCCCAGGGCAGGTTCAGATTGGATCTGAGGATCCAAGGTTGTCAGGCATTGGAACAGGCTGCCCAGGGAGGTGGTGGAGTCACCTTCCCTGGTGGGATTGAACAGACGGGCAGACGAGGTGCTCAGGGACATGGGTTAGAGGTGGGATTGGCAGTGTTGGGTTTATGGTTGGACTCAATGATCTTAAAGGTCTTTTCCAACCACTATGATGTGTACAACTGTCTACAACTCTCTTAGTGTCTACAACTACCTGAAAGGAGGGTGTAGGGAGATGGGTCTATGTCTTTTCTCCCAGGTAACAAGTGATAGAACAAGAGGAAATGGCTTCCAGTTGCACCAGGAGTGGTTCAGATGGGATGTCAGGAAAAATTTCTTCACTGAAAGGGTTCTGAGGCATTGGAAGGGGTTGCCCAGGGCAGTGGTGGAGTCCCCATCCCTGGAGGGATTTAAAAGACAGGCAGATGAGGTGCTCAGAGATCTGGTTTAGCAGCGGACAGGTACAGTTGAACTTGATGATCTCAAAGGTCTTTTCCAAACAAATGATTCTATGATTCTATAAATCCCATCAGACACAGGCTTTGGGAAGAGCAGTGATTAACCATCTGCTTGGCTTCCATCTTTGTAGAGCCAAAATACAAATGTCCTACAGAAACATCAAGAACCAAAGGCAATCACTTCCCAGTTTTCTTTAGGAGAGACAGACTCTGGGTTTGGAGATGACTGTGCCCCAGTCACAAGCCCTGACCCCCTTCAGAGTCAGGGTGGCTTTTCCAGTGGCAGCGTGATGCCAGGACAGGCTCTGACTGGGGCTGCCTTCTGCTTCCCAGTGTGGGCACAGCGGTGGCAGAGGATGCTGAGGAGGAGGAAGAGGAGGAGAAGGTCTTCTCAGCAGACTCACCAGTGCCGCTGAGCTCTCTGCATGGTGGGAGCCACTACTCGGCGTGGGTGCAGGCCAGCAACGCGCTGGGCACAGCTCGCTCAGCCCCGCGGCACCTCAACCTGCAGGAGCTCGGTACGTCTGTCCATCCATCTGTCCATCCATGAGCCGAACCATGTGCTGGGGATGTGCAGTGCCATACCCACCACCCTGAGATGTCACTTTAGGGACATCCATGAGCAGTGTGGCTC
>NW_010321776.1:0-313 GCF_000700745.2 Antrostomus carolinensis
CCCGTCCCCTTTCCCACCCCATCCCCTTTCCCACCCGGGTGTTTTTGGCACGGGACAGGAGCTGGGATGAGCCGTGGCAGCTCAGAGCCCCCGCTCAGCACAGGAGCCTTTTCCAGCACCGCCTGCAAATTGCAAAACAACTTTCTGGGTTACCCGTCCCCTTTCCCACCCCATCCCCTTTCCCACCCGGGTGTTTTTGGCACGGGACAGGAGCTGGGATGAGCCGTGGCAGCTCAGAGCCCCCGCTCAGCACAGGAGCCTTTTCCAGCACCGCCTGCAAATTGCAAAACAACTTTCTGGGTTACCGTACTGG
>NW_010321776.1:409-638 GCF_000700745.2 Antrostomus carolinensis
ACCAGCCCGACCCAACGCAGGGGGCAGGTGGGCTGGAGCCCAACGTGCACCCCAGTGACAATCACCAGCCTATTTTTATCCCCATCCCTTCTGCTTCCCGGCTCCTTCCCTGCGGTTTCCAGTGAAATCTCCTCCCTGGGCCGTGTTTCCAGCCCCGGCTTGGGTGTTGCTCTCCCGCACAGGAATGTGATCCGGCTCCAGCCCTTTATCTGCGAGCTGGAGCCCTTCC
>NW_010321777.1:0-1367 GCF_000700745.2 Antrostomus carolinensis
CCAGCGATGGCTCTCCCTGCCGCCTCGGATCCTCTCCCACCTCCTGCCAGCCCTCCGGAAGATGATCCACGCGCTCCAGGAGGTGTGGGCACAGTGTGGTGTCCCGTTTCTGAGGAAAGCTTCCCTGCCGTGGGCAAGAAACCCTCCAGCTGATGGAGGCTCAGGGTGAGGGGGGTCAGCAGGCGAGCAGCAGGCGAGCAGCAGCAGCAGAGGCTGCAGCTGGTCACCACGGAGGGACGGAGCCGTGACCCCAAATGCTGTCACAGCTTCCAGCACAGGCACCTGTGCTGACCTGGGATGTCTGTTCTGCTCAGAACCACTTTCCTCCTTCACTGGAGACGGAGCCTCTGTCCCTCAGTGCCTCCATGCCTCCCTCGCTCCCCACCCCCAGCATCCTCCATCGCCTCCATCCCTCCCGCGCTCCCTCATTCCTCCCGTTTCCCTGGCAACGCCCATCTCGCGCGGGAGATCTGTCCCCTCTCTCCCTCTTATCTTTCTCCTTTCTCTTTCATCTATCTCCTCATCTCCCTCTCTATTCCAAACCTCTGTCCTCTGCTTCCTTTCTTTCTCTCTCCCTTTTCATCTCCTCCAATGTCTTCTCTGTCTCGGGGTTACAATTATTTGAAGCGCACTTTAAAAAAATAATCTACTTCATTAACCACCATGCCACCAGCCCCGCTCCCGCTCTCCTGCAGCCCACCCGCATGGCTCAGGACCCCTGCCCCTGCCCGAGCCCCCGTGCACCTCTGCCAGAGGATGACTGTGCTTTGGCCAGGCCCCTCCAACCTTCCTCCAAAGCCCTTCAAACAAAGGGGAGCAGAATTCTCCTCTCACACAGCAGATGTTCAGGATGGGGCAGCCAGACCCCTCCTGATGAGCTGCCCACAGGACTCACCCACATTCTGCCATCAGGGCTGAGGTGCGAGGAGTCCCCGCTTCGCTGAATTTTCACCCAGAGCTGTTGTTCCAGTGGAGGAGGAGCAGCCCCGGTGCACAACCCGCTCTCTGCCCAGTTTCCCCCAGCAGGACCCGGCTGCAACTGCTGGGCAAAGCTTTGCCAGCAGCCCCGAGCCCTGTCCCTCAGCCCCTCTCCGCCACTGCCAGCCCATCAGGGCTGAGGTGCGAGGAGTCCCCGCTTCGCTGAATTTTCACCCAGAGCTGTTGTTCCAGTGGAGGAGGAGCAGCCCCGGTGCACAACCCGCTCTCTGCCCAGTTTCCCCCAGCAGGACCCGGCTGCAACTGCTGGGCAAAGCTTTGCCAGCAGCCCCGAGCCCTGTCCCTCAGCCCCTCTCCGCCACTGCCAGCATGAAAGCCAGTGGCTCCAGTTTGAGTCCTGTCCACACGTCTTAGATCAGCCCTCAATGTCT
>NW_010321777.1:1505-4440 GCF_000700745.2 Antrostomus carolinensis
GAAAGTACTGATGAAAAGATGCTTTTGGAAAATCAGAGTCCCAGCTGCCTTGGCACAGAGGACGCCTGGGTCTGAGTGGCAGCACAGGGGGGTTCCAGGGGACCCCGGTTACTGGCACACGGCAGAGCAGGATCCCACCCGACCCTGCGGTCGTTGCCGCCAGCGCTCTCCCTGCACCAGGGAAGTCTCCTCAGAAATCTGCTGTGCACAGACCGACCGAGCCGAAGCAGAGGCTGGAGCCAGCGCTCGCTGCTGCCCAGGGACGGGGAAACCTTCGCTGCTCCAGCAGCCGCAGCGGCCCCGGAGCCGCCTGACGGTGATGCCCAGGCCAGCGCTCAGGGAGGGGGATTCTCATCGTCCCCCCTGGCTGCCTTCCTTGAGGAACCCCTGTCACTTTGTGACTCAGCACAACCACCTCTTCTGCAGGAGACCAAAGTGACCTCCTGGTTTATCAGCCCTTCTCCTAGGCAGCTGTCCTCAAAGCAAGACGATGGAGCTGCCAGGAGCATGGTAACAGTGAGCTGTGGTGGCACCACACTGTGCCTGGGGACCAGCGTCACCCTGCTGAGCAGGGACATCTCCCTCAGACCTGGATGGAATTGCAGGGGTCTTATGGATGCGTATGAGACCTGTCCTGCTCTTCTGCCAAACCCCCAGACCACTGGCACCCCAAAGCCCTGTGTCCACCCAATCTGAGTGCAGAGACTCTCCATGGCCAACATGGGCAGTTGAGATGGGACGTGAGGAAGAATTTCTTTGCTGAAAGGGTTCTGAGGCATTGGAAGGGGTTGCCCAGGGCAGTGGTGGAGTCCCCATCCCTGGAGGGATTGAAGAGTCGTGTAGACACAGTGCTGAGGGACATGGGTTAGTCATAGTGGACTTGTCAGTGTTGGGTTCATGGTTGGACTCGATGAGCTTGAAGGGCTTTTCTGAGCTTCAAGGGCTTTTCCAATCCAGGCCATGCTGGGATGCTGTGAAAACGCTGCTGTTCACTCGCACAGGAGCACCAGCGGCAGAAACAACAATTAAATAAAAGTAATTGGTGTCTGCAGGTGCGGGGCGAGCAGCAGCCGGGGTCGAGCTCACTGGAGCGGAGGGAGAGGAGCTGCTCCTGCCTGGACCCCTTTGTGGCACAAGCAGCCACAGCCCGGCCGAAGCCGCAGGGACCCGCAGACCTCCCCCCGGGTTGCCCGGCGTAGCGGTTTGGGAGCGATGGCGACGGGCAGGGAGAGATCCCAGCCCGGGCAGCCCCGCCACCACCCCGGCCTCGCTTCAAAGGCTGAGCACAGAAACCCCGCTCTCCCTTGGAAAACAATTTTTGCTTTTAAGTGAAATAAACAGGGAGAGAAAGACTTTCAAGTTCCTTCTTGCTGCAACGACTTCTCTTCGACATAGTCCCTTTCCCCTCCGAAAATAGAAGAGCTATTCAAAAAAAGATGCGAGAAGAAAAAAAAAAAAGGAACTGAATAGAGGAAAGAGGAAAGAAAAAAATGGAGCCCCAAGGGGGTGGAGAAAAACAGAATGAAAAGACAGCAAAAGTAAAGAAAAGGGATGAAAAATAAAGGAGGGGGAAGAGAGAGACAGACAGAGAAGCTTTGAAAAGAAAGAATGCTCCCAGCCTGAATACAGTGTGCATGAAAAAAAGAGCGCTTGAAAAGAAACAGCCAGATGAAATGACCTCTCATTCACAGCCTGTGCCAATCACCACCACAATGTAAATCCTTTCTTCTTTTCTGCATTCTCTCTCTTTCCAGCGGGGGCAGAGGGAAGAGGAAGAAAGGGGAGTTAATTCTCAGCATAGCAGAAAATAAATCTGCTCTTTGCTAACTCCCTGAAAGAGACGCCGAGCTACTTTTAAAAATACCTCTCCCAGTAATCACACATGCATACATGTAAAAAAAAGTGAACACAGTTCTGCTCCGAGCGGCTCTGGAAAGGCCTGGACCTGTCACTGGCTCCCAGATGAAAAGCCACCAACACTGTCCCCAGGAAAAACCACGGAGCAAATACTGGGAGAAAACAAAACGGTAGAAACAAGTGCAGCCATGAAAAGCAACCGGTGCCAGAGATTTCGGTCAAACCCCAAACCTTGGAAAGGAAGATGAGGGTTGTTGAGCCTGGAGAAAAGGAGGCTGAGGGGAGACCTTGTGGCTCTGTGCAAGTCCCTTGGAGGAGGGTGGAGAGAGGTGGGGGTGGGTCTGTTCAACCAAGGCCCAAGGGACAGGACAAGAGGAAATGGGCTCCAGTTGTGGCCAGGGCAGTTGAGATGGGATGTGAGGGAGAATTTCTTTGCTGAAAGGGTTCTGAGGCATTGGAAGGGGTTGCCCAGGGCAGTGGTGGAGTCCCCATCCCTTGAGGGATTGAAGAGTCGTGTAGACACAGTGCTGAGGGACATGGGTTAGTCGGGGACTTGTCAGTGTTGGGTTCATGGTTGGACTTGATGAGCTTCAAGGGCTTTTCCAATCCAGGCCATGCTGGGATGCTGCGAGGGTGGGTTGTGACATGGGGCCTGATTCTGCGCCAGATGCTGGGGGTGCCAGGGGGGTGAAGGGTGGGCCAGTGCAGCCCCTCTCACCCTGCAAACCCCCAACCCCTCCAGAGACAAAAGCAACAGCAGAGACGCTGCCAGGAGAGGCCAGATGGGGCTTGGGCCGTGGGTCTGCAGCCCCAGCACCGTCCCGTTCTGTTCAGCATCTCCCGTGGAGCCGGGGGACAAGGGTCCTTCATGTCTGAAGATGAACCAAAAACCGCAGTAGGGGCAGAGGCACCTCAGGTGGGGCAAAGGGAGAGTGAAAATGCAGGGAGAAGAAAATACTGAAGCTGGAGCCTGGCCGGACAGTGGAGTCCCCCAGGGAACTGAGGAGGAGGCACCAGCACCCTGGCAGGACCCTGGAGCTGGAATCAGAGCGCCGGACAGCAAAGCAGAGCTGGGCAG
>NW_010321779.1:0-1586 GCF_000700745.2 Antrostomus carolinensis
AAAAATAATAATTTAAAAAAAAAAAAAAAGGACAGAGGGTGTGGGGGAAGCTTGAAGTGAAATGTGAGCTCCCGAGCATCGCCACTTTCTCCTCTCCAGGGCTGGATGGAGGATAACAAAAATACGGGGAGGCGCAGAAGGACAGGATTTGCGTTTCAAAGCAGTCCTGCGCAGAGCTCAGCGCCTGGCCATCGCCCCTGCACCTCCATCCCGGATCGTCCCGCTTTGTTACCCTGAGGGGCACTGAGCTCCCCCGCACACGCACCGGGAGAAGAAGCGTAAGCCCAAGTTAAGGCAGAAGGCGAAGAGAGCTGCGCCCTTGCCGTGTAAAGCATTTCCTAAAGCAGATCCTGCCTTACAAGTCATTTGGGGAACATGCAAACCCTCACCCTCTTCGTTTAGCCCTGAGGCTTCCCAATTTTTTTTTAATTTTTTTTTTTTATTTTTTCCTGGACGAGGAGCCCAACTGGAAGAAATCCTCTTCTTCCAGCAACCGGTGGATTTTTAAAAAGCATTTGTTTTGCAGCCGCCGCCACTCAGCCCCTCACGTGCATTACAGCAGGTTTCAGAGAGCCCTTGGCATAAAAAGGAAACAGCTCGTGCAGTTTCAACACGTTTTATTATATTTCTGTATGCATTACTCTCAAAACATATCACAAGAAATGATGAAACCACTTAAACCTTCAAATAAAAAATCTGAAACAGTTTATGCTCACAATTGTACATATTTATAGTTAAGAAACATTCTTTATAAATACTGTTTCCTCTGTAGCAAGTTAATACCATAATTTAATTACAAATGGATAAATATGGTAACAGGTATTTACAGGAGGAAGGGTGTTATTACGGAAAAGCTAACGGCACAACGTTTATTTTTCCTCACAATCTTCCGAACAGGAACTAACAAATCGAACTTGCAAAAGCACTAAAACATCACATGTAAACCCAGCTAACAGAAAAAATACATTCACAAGCGTTGTTGTTCGTGTGTGTGTCTGTGAGTAACAGAATGGAGACTTTGGCACGGTATTTCTTCCCCAGTCTATAGTTGAAATGCAGTTTACAATCAAGTTGCCTCTTAAAAAGGAACACAATATTCAAGATATCACAATTACAAAAGAAACCATTTTTTTCTTCCACATTACTTTTTTTTTTTTTTTTAAGAGGTGAACTAAAAAAGGAGGAGAGAAGGAGGTAGCGAGGGGGAGCGGGAGAAAAGAAAACAAGTCCATCACTTTCCCGGGGAAGGCGGGAGAGGAAAAAAAGAAAGGAATTTTTTTTTTTTTTTTTTAAAAGAAGAAGAAGAAGGGGATGAATTCGCAGTTTACAAACGGGACGAACTTCTATACACCAAGAATCCAGGAAAACTTCATTCCCCACCTCGCCGGGGGAAGGAGAGGGCCGCTATGTACAGAGCTGGCAGGGCGGGAGGGCGCTGGCTGCTCCGGGCGGGGAGGTGCAGGGGCCGGAGGGGTTTGAGTCTCTGATCTTTTGTCTGGAGGCTCCGGAGGGAGAGTTTCTTTCCGCTGGTTTGAGAAGCTTTTTGCTGGGCGGTGTGTTGGTGGCGTTTGGGGTTGATTTTTTTT
>NW_010321780.1:0-6316 GCF_000700745.2 Antrostomus carolinensis
TGAGCCAGCAGTGTGCCCAAGTGGCCAAGAAAACCAATGGCATCCTGCCCTGTGTCAGGAGTAGTGTGGCCAGTAGGACCACCTGTACCATTCCTACCCCTGTACTCGTCACTGGCAAGGCTACACCTCGAGCACTGTGTTCAGTTTTGGGCCCCTCACTACAAGAAGGACACTGAGGTGTTGAAGCGTGTCCAGAGAAGGGCAACAAAGCTGGTGAAGGGTCTGGGGCACAGGTCTTATGAGGAGCAGCTGAGGGAACTGGGGTTGTTTAGTCTGGAGAAAAGGAGGCTGAGGAGAGACGTTATCATTCTCTACAACTACCTGAAAGGAGGGTGCAGAGAGGTGGGGGTCTGTCTATTCAGCCAACTAACAAATGATAGGACAAGAGGAAATGGCCTCAAGTTGTGCCAAGGGAAGTTTAGACTGGATATGAGGAAGAATTTCTTTACTGAAAGGGTTCTCAGGCATTGGAAGGGTTTGCCCAGGGCAGTGGTGGAGTCCCCATCCCTGGAGGGATTTAAGAGTCGTGTAGACATAGTGCTCAGGGACATGGTTTAGTCAGGGACTTGTCAGTGTGAGGTTAATGATTGGACTTGGTGGTCTTAAAGGCCTTTTCCAGTCTAGGCAATTCTGTGATTCTGTGATATGCAAAGACTTGAAAAACGAGCAGCATCACATCTGGTTCACAAAGAGTGGGAGCGGAAAGTGAGGGTCCCTTCCACATCAGCTCTAGTCTCTTGGCATTCCCTGGCGTGGAGTGAGCTTCTTGCAGCAAAAAAAAGTAGCTGCTTTTTCCTTGAGAAACTCCTTCTGTATTTTACATGAACACATTAAGGTTAGTTGGAATTTGTGTATTCTATGTGAAATACATCCACCTTACTTAAAAGCAAAGTCTCATCCTTCCCCCGTTTTCAGTTTTTAAGATGTAAAATATATCGGGCCTATGTGAGATGGCAAGCTGGTGACAGTCCAACAAGACAATGTACAAAGAAGGAAGAGAGGGTTAAAGATAAAATGCTGGTTTCCTGTGTGTTGGACCTCATGCTGAGCTGTAACATTTTGTTTCTTGCTTTAATCTTTGCTTGGTATCTCACTTGTTATTGTAACTTTGCCTAATTTTTCTCTCTCTTTTCTTTCTTTGTGCTATTTCTTCACATAAATACAAAAAGCACAGCAGTAAGCATTAAAAACAGTGAGATCAGAATTACTTCAGTTGGCTTACAGCAGGGATGAATTTCCTCCCTTGCCATAGGCCGAGCAAAGGAGAGAGTAGATGAGAGGAATGGATTTCTTTAAGGTAATCAGATGCAGACTTCTCACATTCATGCAGTTTTTAAATCATCAAAGACCACGGTGTTTATCTGTCCCCTCTTTCTCATTGTCCATTGCTCTCATGACCGATACTTTTTGTCATGTTGAAATGACTGAGAGATTATTTTCTTGGTGCAATTCATTGATTAGGAAATTAATACTAGAGGCACCACTCTCTATTGATTTACATGTTGCTTTGGAAAGCAGAAATGAAACTTTACAAAAATGTCACGGTAGCATTATAAACCTGCCTGGCAGCAGTAGTTTCCCAACTTGAAACAAACAACAGCAGCAAATTAGGCCCCAAAGTTTAATGACCTGAGTAGCCGAGGGAGAGTGAGCGCGCTTTGTACGCACGCCAGGAACCGGTTGCCTTGACAGTCAGTGAAAGTCAGATCAAAAGGCTGTTTGAAAACCCTGCTTCTAAAAGAGAAGCAAACATGGGAAACAACATCTTTTCTAGCTCTGGAGTTGGGAGATAGAGGAAACAATAGCTATTGTATAGATGAGAGTTATTTGAATTCTCCCTGCTACCTCTATGCACCTGATCAAACAGCCGGTGGTTGAAAGGCTGATGTCCGTCAGGCTTCCTGCCTGATATGAGGGTGATAAAAATTGTTGCAGTTGAAACATTTAAGAGCACAAAGCTTAGAAAAAAACAGATTCCAGGGAGGAAAAGTAAGGCAACACAAAAGAGTCCTAAGTTGGGACCCTGTTGTTCTGGCCTGCACAGGCTTCAGAGGAAGAGAAAATGGCTTTTCTCAAAATATGCCTTGGGTGGGCTGTACACAAGCACTAAAGAAGACACACTTCCAACCCCACCTTTTCTTTAATATAATGTTATCCCACTACACTAGTACATCACCACTCTGTAACCCTCTCCTATTAACAACCCCCTCTCAGTCCAAGATCCTACTCTCCTACCCGCTACTCTGGGATTCCTAACAACCCCCAACCTCCCTCCCTTGCTTCAGCTGCGATGCCTTCCCTCACTTCTTACCACTTCACCCTTATTTTTCCCACATCAGTCCACATTTCCTACTTTTTCTGCCTCGTAACTTCTGCAGCCAGACCCCGGGTGCAACCATGGCGGTGGCCTCCTGCTGCAGGAGCAGGATGGAGAACAGGGGTCTGTCAGCTGTTGACCTGCATGCAGGGGTTCACCAAGCAACTCGGCAACCCAACGCAGGAGTTGCCACCTAAGGAAGTGGTACACCAAACCCTAGCACCCTATGAACCAGCCTTGGAGACATTAAAACCTGACTGGACAGGGTCCTTGGAAGCCTGCTGTAGGTGACCCCTACTAGATGAGCCTGGGCTTGGACTAGAAGATCTCCTGAAGTCCCTTCCCACTTCAGCCTTTCTGTGAGTATGTAAGCACTGACCTCCATGATGAGAGAAGTGAGAGGAGGGAAATGAAACAAACTGCCATGTTCAGAGTTATAAAGGTGGAATTTGAACTACCTCACCAAGTGCCGGACCTGTTTTTTAACCACTCGAATACATTTGTTGCCTAAATGAAGTCTCTGTGCAAACCTTGGTATGTTTTTCCTCTGAGAAAAGGCAGACAGGAGAAAACATCACCTTCCCTGAGACACTTGGCCTCCAGTGACCTAGGCTGCTGGGCAGCAGAAACAAGATGAAGGAGCGTTGCAGATGACACAAAGCTGGGAGGAAGCGTTGATCTGCTTGAGTGTAGAAAGGCTCTACAGAGGGATCTGGACAGGCTGGATCGATGGGCTGAGGCCAATTACGGTTCAACAAGACCAAGTGCTGGATTCTGCACATAGGTCACAACAACCCCATGCAACACTATCAGGTTGGGGCAGAGTGGCTGGAAAGCTGCACCGCAGAAAAGGACCTGGGGGTGTTGGTTGACAGCCGGCTGAACATGAGCCAACAGTGTGCCCAGGAAGGCCAATAGCATCCTGGCTTGTATCAGAAATAGTGTGGCCAGCAAGACTTGGAAAGTGACCGTCCCCCTGTACTCAGCACTGGTGAGGCTGCACCTCAAGTACTGTGTTTAGTTTTGGGGCCCTCACTAGAAGGACACGGAGGTGCTGGAGCGTGTCCAGAGAAGGGCAAAGAAGCTGGTAAAGGGTCTGGAGCACAAGTTTTATGAGGAGCAGCTGAGGGAACTGGGGTTGTTTAGTCTGGAGAAAAGGAGGCTGAGGGGAGACCTTATTGCTCTCAGCAACTACCTGAAAGGAGGGTGTAGCAAGATGGGGGTCTGTCTCTTCTCCTAGGTAACCAGTGATAGGACGAGAGGTAATGGCCTCTAAGCTGTGCCAGGGGAGGTTCAGGTTGGATATTAGGAAAAATTTATTCTCTGAAAGAGTGGTCAGACATTGGAACAGCCTTCCCAGGGAAGTGGTGGAGTCACCATATTTGGAAATGTTCAATAAATGTGTAAATGTAGCACTCGGGGATATGGTTTAGTGGGCATGGTGATGATGAGTTGACATTGGACTGGATGATCTTAGAGGTCTTTTCCAACCTTAATCTTTTAATCAGTGACTGCCGGCTGGGGCATGAGAAGTCATGTGAACTGATGGAGGGATGGGAAATGGCAAGGACATACATGGGGACAGGTGAAAAGCTGGAAGCACAATTCCAGTTCAGCCAGCATGCACATTTCTGACATCTCTGGACATCAAAATGTAAGTCAGTACTGTGTCTCCAGGGCAGTGTGGGAAAGCCATGCTACTGTCTGCATTCATTAGGAAAATGAACTCTTGAACATTCCTGCTATGAAAAATATATCCATTATAAAGTGCAAAGGAACAATTTATTTCAATAAAAGAGCTGGCAATTCTATTTAAGGGATGGTATATTCATATCCCCATTATAATCTGCTCTAGGTAAAATAGATAAAATTACTGCATTTTCACTGGGAATATTGTCAAGACAACTTTTAGTGTAGCTCTTTTGAAAAATTTGTAATACTATGCAATTTAAAAAGACATTATTTAATATACTTCTACATGGTTTCCACTTCTTCAGGTTCTTGAGGCAGTCACAGCAATTTCAGTTTAACATCGATTTCAATGTTGACAGCAGTTCTGATTGCGTGTTAGTAGCGATGCGAACCGCAGAATGCGATCCCCACTAGTTCCTGTCAGCACCGGGGAAGGCTGTGCTCTGCATTGCGGTGTGCGGGGGCTGATGGAGATCCAAAGGATGGTCAGCATCCATTGGGCTGAGCTTGGGCACCAGAGACCATCCAGCAGGTTGGCTTTGCCAGTCAGCCTTACAGCGCCTGCCTACCAGTTTATGTTTTCCTTCTGCATCTTGCTCTCTTTTGCTTTTTAAATCACTATCTGGGAGAGAGCGTTAGGACGCTTGAAAATTGTTCTTCAACTGGAGTCAAAAAAACCCCCAGCCTTACACTGCAGAAACAGTGAGGGGATACATTTATCACGGTGGCATGGGGATATTTAAAGGGCTTTGGTTGACATAAGGACCTTTGAACATAACTAATGGGAATGATACTGGATGAGCATGTTTCAGATATCAAATCACAGCAAATAAATAAGGATGGATTCGATGCAATTTTTAATGATTGCATACTAATGAACTGCTCTTAGGAAGCCTTCCCCTATTTGTAGTCATGCTGCTAGCAGCATTCCAGCCCTGAGAGCTCAGCCATCAGGAAGGTGACTGAAATAACTGACAGTCTGGCTCAGATACTCATTGTTATTAGGTCTGGTCCTTTCATTTTGCTCTCACATTTTCTTTCACACAGTCTGGCAATTAACCCGCTGTCCTGCTGACCCAAGTACAAGCCAGAGAATCAACTAAGGCGATGTAAGGTGCTGCTCTGCTGTGTAACTGCCTCATGCTAGGGACTGGAATAATAGTGCTGTTTTCACAAATATAAATTGTCTCCCTACTCCCAATACTTCCCTGTCTTTAATAAATGGCATCAGCAGATTTTTTGAACAAAGGGACAAATGTTTGTTGTGTTTCATAGCCCAGAGACAGATAACGTGGGAAAAAGAAGAGCTCTCCGTCACTGGCGACAGGGGAAAAAGGGAATATGAAGGCGGGTTATATAATGTGAGTTTCCCCAGACATCTGTAGCCCAAATTCACTCCCAGGATCTAACGTGGGACTGTGGCTAGTGGAGGAATACACTGCTTTTCCGTAAGGATGCTGGGAAGTCATGGAGGTGAGCTGACCTGCTATTTGCTTGGCTCTGGAAAGCCCCAGTGAGTTTATGGTGTGCCCAGTCTGCACATCGCTGTTGTGATAGGTCACATCTCCAGGTCTTCTGCTGCTCCTGGGCCAAGCAAATCCATACAGTAGCAGAGTTTTCCCTTTGCAACACAGGAGCTTAAGGATTATTGTAGGCTTTCTCTTCCTATTTTGCCACTTTGTACTATCTGGGTCCTGATCTCTTTCAAATTGGATTAACCTTTTATTCTTTCTGGCACCCCCGAAATCAGTGAAGTCAATGTAGTGTAAGTGATGGTGAGACTGTACTAGAGAATATTAAAGAAGTGCAATGGGTTTTACATTAAAAAATTAAGAACCAGAGCAAATAACAGTGTGTAAACCAAGATACAAAAAAGCACAATGCAAAAAAAGATAGAGAAAAAAGTACCACAAGGTGAAGAGACATAAAAGATAGGGGGAAAGGGCAAGATGGATGTGTTGGGTTTGTGTGTGTATGGGGGTGGGCCCATTTTTTTTGGTAGTGGAGGAAGGACCACCTTGTGAGAGCGAAAATCTCCCCTGGCTCCAAGGCGGAGACCCCCCATCCCAGGCTGAGCCAATGAGCACTAGAGAAACACCTCTGTGAATCCATATTTGTGAGGGGAAGGACTGTCCTGAGAAGAAAAGGGTGTGGTGGACCTGGAGGAGAGGCCGTTGACATGAACAAAAGACAACCATCAGCCTAAACAAAGGACAGACAGATAGAGAGCTTCATCGCCAGAGAAAAGAGAAGGGGGAAAGACAGAGACCCACATGCAGTTCAACCGAATGGAGTACAAGAAGACAA
>NW_010321781.1:0-347 GCF_000700745.2 Antrostomus carolinensis
GGCTTCGACACCATCATCATCAACCTGCTGGTGCAAGGTGAGGGGCGCTGGCGGGGGGTGGCCCGTGGTCCCACGTCTGTGTGCCCTGCAGGGACGTGCCCCATTGCGGCAGATGGTGCAGGGAGCCTGAGCTCTTGCCAGGTCTCCCTGGCGATTCCCTTTTGGGGGGCACAGTTCAGGTCCTGGTGCATCTGAGGTGCTCACAGGCTTTGCCCTCCTCCCCAGTGCCCCCAGACCAGCCCCGCCTCACCGTCTCCAAGACCTCAGCATCGTCCATCACGCTGGCCTGGATTCCCGGGGACAACGGGGGCAGCTCCATCCGAGGTACGGCTGCGGGCAGCGGCCGG
>NW_010321781.1:388-1779 GCF_000700745.2 Antrostomus carolinensis
GTGCCTCTGGTCCCAGCACTGCGGGACAAGGCTCGTGGAGCATGTTTTCGGGCACACCCCTGCATGTTGTGCCGGCACTTTGGTCCCTGTGCCTCAGTTTCCCCCTCTCTGAAATGCCTCAGCAGCGCTGCAGAGAAAGCTCGATGCTTCTGAGCTGGCAGGAGGGCTCCCAGCCCCAGCGAGGGGGCTTGTTGGGGGTTTGGACAACATGCAGCGATTGAAGTAGCTCACAAAGGGCATGTCATTAAGTGCTGAGGTGCTGGTGGCCAGGGCCAGCCCCAGTAGCTCCTCCATGTCTCCTGGCATTGGTGTGACGCTGGACCCAACAGGGCAGGATTTGTCCCCCATCCCTGGCAGGCTGGGGCTTCAGGAGGGCTCCAAGAGCATCCCTGCTTCCCAGAGCCTCCTTTCTGCTCTGATTCATCTCATGAATTATACGTTGAAACAGCTGCACACGGAGGGGAGAGCGGGGAGCGAGGAAGGAGACCTCGCTTACAATTAATTAAAAGCATGAAAGTAATTACAAGCAAATCTCCCCAGCCAGCAGCCTTTCACTCCAGCGGACTCTGTTGATAAATTTGGTTATAATTGGATTAGAAATATTAAAAACATGCTGCATGTACAAAATAAATAAATAACTGGTGGCAGGCACCATGGGTGGTGCAGGGGCTGGCCACCCCAGGCAGGGCCTGGTCCCCCATTCTCCAGACATACGTGTGAGGAGCTTCTCTGCCCTCAGCACTGCTCTGCTCGAGCCAGAGCCGGGCGTTCTCAGAGCCGATATGATGCACACACACCTTCACCTGGGTCCTTTGGCATCACCACACCGGTACCTGGCTGGTGATGGCACCTGAAGTGGTTCTGGAAGCTCTGCACTGTGCAGCTCATGACACACACACAAAGGCAGGCAGCTCTTCTCTGTTATTTTTATTTGACAATTGGCAAAATAACCTGTAAAAAGAGGCAAATCTGTCCCTGCAGTTTGGGATTTTAGATGGGCAAACAGGCCAGGGCAGCAGGGCAGCTGTCCCGGGGTGCCAGTGTACCCCCTGGTGCAAAGCTCCGTGCGCCTGCCTATGCCTCTCCCTGGGAGACCCGGGCGAGCCGTCCTCGGGCATCTTGTTGATGGCAGCGTAACAGGTTTGTTCATCTAGGACACAGTGTGCTTCCTCATGCTCTTCATCACGGGAGAGGAGGCGGCGCACGATGACAGAAGCAACTTCCTCGCAGCTTCCCGAGGGAGCCAGTTAATTCTGGCTTTCCCTTTATAGCCTCACACCAATCAATCATGTTCCGCACGCCCCGTGTGAAACCCAGCCCTGGGGACCCAGCCCAGGGCTGCTGGCACTGGGGGCGGGCGATGCTCAGGCTGGGGGTGGCTGATGGGGGAG
>NW_010321781.1:1883-3503 GCF_000700745.2 Antrostomus carolinensis
GGTCCCCACGTGCCTCTTGCCTGCGGCTCCCGCTGGGTCTGCGTGGTTGGCAGAGCAGGCAGAGGAGTTGGCCTCAATTCAGGCTGCACGCAGGGTCCTGGAGGGCAGCAGCTCGCCCCTGCTCATGGTTTTGAGCTGACTGTAACCCACATCAGCAGCGTAGGAGTAGAGGGCTGCACTTCCATCACCATTCACGTGCATGCAGTTGGGCAGAATTGATGTGTAACGAGTGCCTTGGCACCACAAGGCTGTGTGGGACTTGCCCATGGGATGTCCCCAAGGTGGGCACAGTGTACCTGCAGGCTTTACGTGCTGGCTCAACCCCTTCTCTCGCCCTGCCTGGGCACCGCTCACCTCCCTGCAGTAGCCCATGTGCCTGGAGGTGACCACCCCGTCCTTGCTCCCACAGGCTTTGTGCTTCAGTACTCGGTGGACAACAGCGAGGAGTGGAAGGACGTGTTCATCAGCTCCTCCGAGCGCTCCTTCAAGCTGGAGAGCCTCAAGTGTGGTACCTGGTACAAGGTGAAGCTGGCGGCCAAGAACAGCGTGGGGGCTGGCCGCATCAGCGAGATCATCGAGGCCAAGACCCATGGCAGAGGTGAGCCTGCCCCACCTTGTCCCTGCCCCACCGCAGTCCCCTCTCTGTGGCAGCCCTCCTGATGGCTCCTCTCCCGCAGAGCCCTCCTTCAGCAAGGACCAGCACCTCTTCACCCACATCAACTCCACGCACGCCAGGCTGAACCTGCAGGGCTGGAGCAGCGGGGGCTGCCCCATCACCGCCATCGTCCTGGAGTACCGGCCCAAGGGCAACTGGGTCTGGCAGAGCCTCCGCACCAACAGCTCGGGCGAGGTCTTCCTGACGGAGCTGCGCGAGGCCACGTGGTACGAGCTCCGCATGAAGGCTTGTAACAGCGCCGGCTGCGGCAACGAGACCACGCAGTTCGCCACGCTGGACTATGACGGCAGTGAGTGGGGGGATGGGGTGGGGGCCGTGCTGCCGAGACGGGGGGCTCCCGGGAGTGCTGGCCACCCACCCACCCACGCTCTGCCCTAGGCACCATCCCCCCTATCAAGTCTGCCCAAGGGGAAGGTGATGACGTGAAGAAGCTCTTCACCATCGCCTGCCCCGTGATCCTGGCCACGCTGGGAGTGGCCCTGCTCTTCATCATCCGCAAGAAGAGGAAGGAGAAGCGGCTGAAGAGGCTTCGAGGTGAGATGGGGCTCAGAGGCACAGCACATGAGACTGCACCAGAGAGCTGTGCTGTCCCAGGCTGCCTTGTTACACCCTAAACAGTTCTCTTTAAAAAAACCCCTTCCTCCCTGTTTTTTGTGTCTCCTGCACAGATGCCAAGAGTTTGGCTGAAATGCTGATCAGGTGGGTCTGTGGTTGGTGGTGGGTGGGGAAGCCGGGCAATGCTGGAGGGTGGGGTGCAGTTCTGGATGCTTTTAAACCTGGGTTCAGCCCTGACTCAGTTTCAGACCCTCTTGGGCTCAGACCTGTGAAGGTTGTGTCACCTTCTCTGTGGCACAGCAGCCTGGTCCTCCCAAGGGGGAACCAGGGGGGTCCCTTGCCTGGGGGAGAGCTGGAGAGCTGAGCCCCGGCTGGGCTGGCCGGCAGCG
>NW_010321781.1:3553-3942 GCF_000700745.2 Antrostomus carolinensis
AGCCCCAGCCCCTGCTGGGCTTGGGCCGTGGGGCTCTCTCTGGTAATGGCCGGCTCTGCGTCCCCTCTTACCTCACAGCAAGAATAACCGCAGCTTTGACACGCCGGTGAAGGGTCCCCCGCAGGGTCCCCGACTGCACATAGACATCCCCCGCGTGCAGCTCCTCCCTTCTCCCTGCGCCGTGGGACCCCAACCCTGCCCACAGCAGCACCTGCCCAGGGATGTACAGGGCACCCGTCCCCGCGTGCCCCAGAGCACCGGTGGGCTCTCCACGTGGGTGTGCTGAGCATGGGCTAGCAGGCACCTACAGTGAGCTCCTGGCTAGAGAAAGAGGTCTGAGCTCCAGCTTCTTCCTGAAGGAGATGACAAAGCCACGATCCCGGTGACCG
>NW_010321781.1:3976-4368 GCF_000700745.2 Antrostomus carolinensis
CCCAGAGCTTTTGCACGGGGGTCTCGCTGCATCACCCCGCTCTGATCCAGAACACGGGACCCCTCATTGACATGTCAGACATCCGCCCCGGCACCAGTAAGTGGCTGTGGTCGTGTGGGGCTGGGCTGGGAGCAGCACGGGGTGCTTGCAGACATGGGCATGAGGCAGCTGTGGGTGACTTGGGTGCCCTATGACAGCACAGGGACACCATGGCCAGTGCTGGGGGACAGGGTGCTGGGGTGCAGGCCCTGTTCCCCAGCATTGGCCATGCTGAAAAGCAGCTGTTAATAAGGCAGAAGGAACAGGGAGCACTCCAGGGAGACGGGACACAACATCCTGGCTGTCTCTGGGAGTGACCCATGGTGCCTCTGTCACCTTTGTGCCTTAGACCC
>NW_010321781.1:4415-9112 GCF_000700745.2 Antrostomus carolinensis
TGGACCCTCACCAAGTGCCAGGCGTCCACCCCTGCACGGACCCTCACCTCTGACTGGAGGACGGTGGGGTCCCAGCACGGCATCACGGTCACCGAGAGTGACAGCTACAGTGCCAGCCTCTCGCAGGACACCGGTATGCCAGCGCTGCCCTGGGCTCCAGGGGCTGTTGCTCGCAGGGTACCCAGGTTTGGGGTACACAGGTTCATTGGTGGTGACCCCAAACCATGAGCTGAAGGTGACTGCAGAAGTAGTATTTACTGTTAGTCAGTGGATCGTGGAACCATCCGCTGCGAGAGCCGCTTGCTGCTGGCTGAAAGCAGCGTTGAAATGTCCAGTTTCTAGTAAAGATTATGAATAGTATCATAAATTGGACAGATGCCAGTAACGGACCTTTGGCTCTCGTGGTCTCCATGCAGCAGCACTGAGAGTTGCTGGTGTCCCCTGCCCTGCTCTCCTGGCTCCCCTCATACACTGAGCTCCAGGTTGACTGATGGAGATCGAGTCCAACCGTACCTGTCCACTACTAAACCAGATCTCTGAGCACCTCATCTACCTGGCTTTTAAATCCCTCCAGGGATGGGGGCTCCACCACCTCCCTGAGCAGCCCATTCCAGTGCCTGAGAACCCTTTCAGTGAAGAAGTTTTTCCTGACATCCAATCTGCACCTCCCCTGGTGCAACTGGAGGCCTTTGCCTCGTGTTCTATCACTGGTTACCTGGGAGAAAAGACACACACCTGCCTTGCTACACTCTCCTTTCAGGTAGTGGTAGACAGTGATAAGGTCACCCCTCAGCCTCCTCTTCTCCAGGCTAAACAACCCCAGTTCCCTCAGCTGCTCACTGTGAGGCTTGTTCTCCAGCCGCCTCACCTCCACTGCCCTTCCCTGGATGGCCGGCTGTATCTCAGTGAGGAGAGCCCAGGCATTCCTACAACAATGATGTGGAAAACAACATTCCCAGGGCAGGGAAAATCCCCAGGTATGTATGTGACACGTCCTCTCCTCCCCAGACAAGGGGCGGAACAGCATGGTGTCGACGGAGAGCGCCTCGTCTACCTATGAGGAGCTGGCACGCGCCTACGAGCACGCCAAGCTGGAGGAGCAGCTGCAACACGCCAAGTTTGAGATCACGGAGTGCTTCATCTCTGACAGCTCCTCAGACCAGATGACCACTGGCACCACCGACAACGCCGACAGCATGACCTCCATGAGCACCCCCTCAGAGCCTGGCATCTGTCGCTTCACAGCCTCCCCCCCCAAACCCCAGGACAGCGAGCGGGGCAAGAGCGTGGCCGTCCCCATCCCGCACCGCGCCAGCAAGAGTACGTACGCGCCTGCTCTGCCTGCAGTCCTGCCCTTCCTGCTCAGTGTGTTCTGTAACGCCGAGTAACACGCAGAAATAAAGGGTTCTGAGAGAGGTGGTCCCTGTGCAGGGCAGGAGAGGAGGTGGGAGAAGCATCTCTCTCTTCCACCCGTCACAGCACTGATCTGTCAGTACCAGCTGGTGTGCGTGTGTGTCTTCACTTCCCAGGGGTTTCTGTTGGCATCACTAGTTGATTTCTGTAGGGTCTACAGAGACCTTTTCTAGATCCCAACACAATCTGGAAAAGGTCCTCATGAACCTACTCAAAATCTAACTATCCATTCCAGGTTTCTCTCCTCTCCACTCCTCTCTTCACATTTTTTATACCATCTCCTCACATTCTCCTCTTCTCTCTGCCCATTGCTCCATTTTTTTTCTGCTCCTCTTTATGTTGCTTTGCACCTCTTCAGATCTCTCCTCTCCTCTCCATTTCAATTTTTTCTTACTATTTCCACTTCAATCTTTTCTTACTATTTCCATTTCTTTCAAATACTTCCCTCTTCTTCCCATTTATATTAATATCTCACTATTTCTATTAATTTCTTTTCATTTCTTTTAATTTCTTCCCATTTCTATTCATTTCTTAGTATTTCTTGCCGTATTTATTCCTTCCCATTCCTCAATACTCCTTAGTGTTTTCTCACTCATTAGTATGTGTTCTGATTCTTTAGTATTCCTTAGCATTTTTCCCATTCATTGGTATTTCCTCCCATTCCATATAATTTTCTCCCATTTCATAATATTCCACAGTATTTTTCCCTAGTCCTTAGTATTTATACCCCATCCTCAGTATTTATTCCAATTCTGTCATATTCTTTAGCATTCCATCCCTTTCCTTAGTATCCCTTCTAATTCCTAAGCATTCCTTCCTATTCCTTAGCTTTTTTCCCATCTCTTAGTATTTTCTCACAGTCCTTAGTTTTTATACCCATTCCTTAGCATTTGTTCCCATTCCTCAGGATTTCCTCCCATTCTGTAATATTCCTTAGTATTCCTTGCCATTCTTTAGTATTTCTTCCCATTCCATAATGATCTTTAATATTTATTCCCACTGCTTAGTATTTAGTCCCATTCATAATAATCCTTAAATTTTATTCCCAGTCCTCAGCATTTCCTCATATTCTGTAATATTCTGCAGTATTTATTCCCAGTTTTTAGCATTCCTTCCCATTGCTCAGTATTTCCTCCCATTCCATAATATTTCATAGTATTTATGCCCAGTCCTTAGTATTTATTCCCATTTCATAATAGTCCTCAGTAGTTATTCTAATTCCATCATCTTCTGCAGTATCTATACCCATTCTGTAATATTCCACAGTATTTATTCCCATGGCTTATTATTTTCTCCCATTCCATAATAATCATTACTATTTCTTCCCAGCCCGTAGGATTTAATCCTGATCCATAATATTAGGCAGTATTTATTCCACATCCTTAGTATTTATTCCCATTCTGTAATAATATTTGATATTTATTCCCTTTCATTAGCATTAATTCTCATTCCATAATATTCTGCATTATTTATTCCTATTCATCAATATTTCCTCCCATTCCATAAGGTTCTGCATTATTTATTCCTATTCCATAATAGTCCACAGTATTTATTCTCATTATTTAGTATTTTCTCCCATTCTGTAATAATCATTAATATTTGCTCCAAGTCCTTGGTCATTATTCCTGTTTGATAATATTAAGCAGTATTTACACCAAATCCTTTGTATTAATTACCATTCCATAATATTCAGCAGTATTGATTCCTAGTGCTTAATATTTCCTCTCATTCTATAATAATTGTTCCCAGGCCTTAGTATTTTTTCCTACTCCTTAGTATTTATTCCCATTCCATTATATTACACAGTATTTATTCCAATTGCTTAGTATTTTGGCCTATCATAAATTAATCCTTTATATTTATTCCCATAATGTAATACTTGTGAATATTTATTAGCAGTCTTTACTGTTTCCTTCCATTTCATATTGATCCTTAATATTCATTCCCAGTCCTTAGTATTTATTCCCATTCCAGAATATTCTGCAATATTTATTTCCATTCTTTTGCATTTATTCCCATTCTATAATATTCCACAATATTTACTCCCAGTCCTTAGTATCTATTCCCACTCCATAATAACCCTTAATATTTATTTCCATTTTGTAATATTCCACAATATTTATTTCCATGCCTGGGTATTTCATTCCCATTCTGCAATATTTTGCAGTATTTATTCCCATGCCATAATAATCCTTAATATTTATTTATATTATGTAATTCTTCAGTATTTACTCCCATTCTATTGTAATCCTTAATATTTGGGTTTGGTCATTCGTATTTATTCCAATTCTGCAATGATCCTTGTTATTTATTCACAGCTCATATTATTTATTCCCATTCCATAATATTACCCAGTATTTATTCCTGTTGTGCACTATGACATGGTATTTATTCCCATGGCTTAGTATCTTCTCCAATTATGCAATAATCTTTAATATTTTTTCCCAATCCTTAGTATTTACTCCTTTTCTGTAATTTGAGGTAGTACTTGGTCCAAGTCCTTAATATTTATTCCCATTCCACAATAATCCTTAACATTTATTCTCATTGTTAATTACCTCTTCCCATTCTGCAATATTCTGCAGTATTTATTCCCATTGCTTAATATTGCAGAGTATTCAGCCCCCGTCCTTAGTATTTATTCCCATTCCACCACATTACACAGTATTTATTCTTCCTCCCATTCTGTAATAAAATTTAATATTTAATCCCATTGTTTAGCATTCCTTCTCATTGCTGAGTATTTATTCCCATTGCAGAATGCTCTGCAATATTTACACCAATTGCTTAGCATTTTCACTCCTTCCATCATAATTATTAATAGATATTCCTGTTGCTAAGTGATTATTCCTATTCCATGCTATTCCCCAGTATTTATTCCCAGCCCTTAGCATTACTGCCTCCCATTCTGTAATAATCTGTACCATTGCTTTGTATTTTTTCCAGTTCTTTAGCATTTTCCCCACTTTCTTTAGTATTTTTTGCAGTACTTGGCATTTCCTCACTGTCCTCAGCGTTGTTCACTAGTCCTGAGCATTTTTTTCCCTGCAGTATTTTTCACACTCCTTCCCCTTCCATCCCATTCCTTAGTATTTTTTCACAGTTTTTAATGTTTCCTCCCATCTTTAATATTTTCTCCCATTCTCCCCCAGTACCATATGCCCCTTCCAGCCCTGTCATTCAGACGCAGCCCATCCAAACCAGTCCAACCAGTGCAGCGTCGGAGCCAGGCAGGGCTGGGGCGCTGGTTTGGAAAGGTTGGGTGTCGTTGTGTTGTTGCTGTA
>NW_010321781.1:9153-10153 GCF_000700745.2 Antrostomus carolinensis
ATAGAGACAATGTTCTGGTGCCAGTACATCTCACAAATACTACATCTCAAGATAATATATATATATTTTTTATATACATAGAAGTTCCATTTTAAATGTATATACCATAATTGTTAATTTAGGTACCAAGTATTACATATACAATATAACATAATCTTTTTCTGCAAATAATGTACTTTTATGATATGTTCCAAATAGACAATATAATACATCATTATAGTATTAGAAACATACTCTACAGAACATATTACACGATATCCAGTGAAAAGCAAGAGTCAGACATTGGCCTGTTTGTGTTACAGAGCACACCTGTGACAACACACATTACACCAATACATTACATTGCATACAGGTACGTTATGTTTTCAGACAGAATGCACCACCAGGTGACTTTATATCTGAAAGGAAGCGAGAAAGGCTGAGAGAGTTGGGGCTGTTCAGCCTGGAGAAGAGAAGGCTCCAGGGAGACCTTCTAGTGGCCTCCCAGTACCTGAAGGGGCTACAAGAAAGCTGGGGAAGGACTTTTCATAAGGGCAGTTAATGACAAAACAAGGGGAAATGGGTTTAAACTGAAAGAGGGGAGGTTTAGATTAGATATTAGGAAGAAGTTCTTCACTGTGAGGGTGGTCAGACACTGGAACAGGTTGCCCAAGGAAGTTGTAGATGTCCTCTCCCTGGAAGTGTTGAAGGCCAGGCTGGATGAGGCTTTGAGCAACCTGGTCTAGTGGAAGGTGTCCCTGCTGCTGGCAGGGGGGTTGGAACTGGATGAGCTTTAAGGTCCCTTCCAATCCAAACCATTCTATGATTCTAAGACTGTTTTTATTGCACTGTATAACTGTGCTTTATCACAGTGTAGGTTTGGCATTACACGCTGCAATACTTCCCCAGACGTGCAGTAGGAACCAGTGGCTGCTATAGTTTGACGTGCTCAATGCAGCACTGCACAGAGTAGGACAAGCTCTAGGACAGTGATGATGATGATGATTGATGATGATGATGA
>NW_010321782.1:0-215 GCF_000700745.2 Antrostomus carolinensis
CGCTTCTCACGAGAACCGAGCTACTCAACGTTATGGGTGATTTAGGTTATTGCCCTCAGGCGCATAAATCTCCTATTCTTGCTCTTTTGCGCTATTGGTTGTAACTTCAGGAACATACCCTGCCACAATTCCCCCTCCCTTGCTCTTCACAGATACAAGTGGTCGGTTGAATACTCCTCCCTATTCTCATTACCTCGGCATACCGACCTTCTACA
>NW_010321782.1:527-843 GCF_000700745.2 Antrostomus carolinensis
GTGTAATGGTTGCCGGACATATTGTTTATTTTATCACTTACTAGGAACTAACATTTAAATTTCATTTTACGCATTTCTTTTTTTTATCTTGACATTTTTTAAATTTTTTATCAAATAATTAAACCAAATATCCCTACATTGTCAAAACCACTTATCATCAATATTTTTAATTAAACTTCCTCTGTATTTCCAAATGACAAACCGTCAACCGCCCTTTCCCTAGTTCTTGTAGCTTATAAAAAGCATGACACTGAAGATGTCAAGATGGCTGCCACACACACCCAAGGACAAAAGACTTAGTCCTAACCTTACCGTT
>NW_010321783.1:0-733 GCF_000700745.2 Antrostomus carolinensis
AAACAGAAGACTTTTGTGGAAATACTGCCTCAGGTTCCATGGGAGAGGAGATGGAGTAAGAAGTGGATTTGGGACCCTAGGAAGAACCTCCTTCCCCCATGATGCTGAAGCCTCTGCTGCTCTCCCCATCAGACATGACTAGTGTTTGAACTTTCTGAAGCACCTGATGCTGGGATATCCCATCTCTGCTGGGTTGGATTGCACACAGAGGGGGAGACAAGAACTGTTCTAAGAGAAAATCCCTGTGCGTGACTGAGCTGCTGTCTCCCCACGCCAGGCGAGTCAACAGGCTTTTTATATCCCAGAGGATCTGAGTGTGCCGCAAAGGGCTGCAGTGAGTTTGTTCTGCTGCTTGGAGGGGCACATTTGGTTGGGTGCTGTGCACTGCTGTGCTACTACATCTCAGCAGCATGCCCTCTTAATACTGGTCTGTATTAGTCTTATTTCAGTGTTATCTGAAAGGTTGTTAATTTAAATATAAATGTGCCCTTGCTTCTTGCTTCACAAACCTCTCTTCCCTTCATTTCTGTGAGTAACTGTCCTCCAACTCCTGAATTTTAATTTCTGCTCTAAGGCACCCCTAGCATGGATTTTTTTTGGGGGGTTTAACTAGACCTGCCCTTACAGGGCTGCTTCCATATGGGCTGGAGAGCAGTTCAGCGGCCTGGTTACTGCATCCAGGTTATGCTTCTGGTTGCTGCTGGAGAAATGCAGGGAACATACTTTCTGTTTG
>NW_010321783.1:770-8551 GCF_000700745.2 Antrostomus carolinensis
TTCCTGCCAAAGGGCAACTTCTTCATTGCAGAGGGACACTGAATCCTGTTAAAAGCATACTTGCCTATGTCAAAGTAGATAGACAGGACTTGCTCCTCATGGAAGGCAAGTACCCAAAGAGAGCATCTTTTCTGGGCCAAGGTAGGACATAGAAGTTGAGTCTGATGTTACTAACCTTGGGAATACATCATGCCCTACGGTAGGCACCACTCCAGCGTGCTCCTGCTAGCCTTCTGCTTGTTCTGCTGCCCAGCCTCAGCATGAGGAGCTGAGCTGGAGACCTCAGTCCTGGTCCTTCACAGGGCAGTGTATAAACAGCTGCTGGGCAGGGACTGAACCCTGTTGGATTCTGCCTGTGGTGTCTATTTTTTTCCGAGTGCTGCTATTAATTAGGCAAATAAAATGATTACTTAGAAAAGGAATTCAGTTTGTTGGAAGCATGTTCAGGGGGGGTTTTATAGCTCTGAAACAGTATTTTGCTAATCAAATAAGTATTGCAGAGTGAAGAGGAACACAGTAGCCACCTTGGCAGTCAGTAGGAGAGCACTGTCTTCAGCCCAAGGCTCGAAATAAACTTGGTGTGAAAATGTGCTATTTTATTGCCATGTTGCTCTTTTTTTTCCTGGAAAAAAACACCTTGCTTCCAAAACATTTTTTCTTCTTTCTTGTACCTGGCACTATCAAGTTTACCTGTCCCAGCTGCATGTGCTGATGCTGGTGTTCCCCAGGGATGTTTGCTTGTGAATTCCCTCTGCATTTCACCTGTTTCATGGGTCTTTAAGGCCTAAGTGCAAACTTTTCCTGAAGTGTTTTTTCCTTCTTGGAAAAGCCTCCCACCCCCCTCACCTCCAGATGCCATCCCCTCAGCTTTGAGCCAGTGATGTGGTTGTATTGGTTCTTGGAGCAGAGCTTCCAGACGCATTTGGAGCAGTGACTCCGTTTCAGTGGCGGAGCTTCAAATCAGTTTTCCTCTGGAAATGCTATGGTTCTTTTCAGGACCGTGTTCTCATGTTCAAGAAACAACTCTGTAGTGTTTCACAGTTAAAGTTCAGATTGGGCTTCTCACAGTCTCCATCCTCATATCCATCCCACTGGCATCAACAGCTATTGGCCCTGAGCTCACTTGAGGGTAGCAGTTAAAGTCTAGATGCTGTTTGGGTTGGTCTGAGTCCTACTTGCTTTTGTGGTGAGGAGATTGGTAAGGTTGCTAGAGCTCTGATAGATATCCAAGCCCATTTCCACAGTTCCTTCTGGGGAAAAGATGGTTTCTTGGCAGCTGGAAAAGTCAGAAGAACACAAAGTCGGAATAGAATTACAGCTTGTGTCAGCTGAAAACAGGGCATGGTGCTTTACTGGAGTAGTCTTGAAATTGCTCTTCTAAAGGGGTCACGAATGTAGATGCGAGAACACGGACACAGAGAAAGCTCTGCTTGAGCTGGTTTTAGAAACAGATCTACAGACTGTTTCCATAGCAAGATGTGTCCAGATTGAGACACTTGTTCCTGGAGAGTTTTTGTGTATGAAGTGGGAGAGATGTCTTTACCTTTCTAAAGGAGGTTGCAGGTGCATTGCAGCCTGCCACTGTCAGCTGCTGATTGTGGAGCAGCAACAACAGGAATGGCATTTGCTTCCCTGCCCAGCTACAGGCTGGTTGTAGCAACTGTGTTTCTCCCTGGGGAGGGGAGAAGAGAAGGGGATGGGAGTCCAGCTGGTTGGAAAAATGTTAGGAGCCACACATGAACTGACTGCATCCCTCCCACTCCCTGGTTAGGGAACAGACACCCTTGGAAAATGTTCCTGCCAGTTTCCCTGGGATGAGGGAAAACCCAAGCATTGCATGCCAGATGTCCTTTCGAGGGTAAAAGAAATAAAGTGACATGGCTGGGATATCATTTGGATTGGTTTTTAATGTCACACCTCGATGGAGTCTGAGGTTATTAACTGGGAGATTGACTCTCAATATTGTGGCCAGATGCAGCAGTTGGCTGAGCTCCCTAGCTTCAGAGCTCACTTTTAAATCACACTTCGATGATTTGCCCTGCCAAGGAGATTTGCAGTTCAGTATTGTTTCAGAGTCAGTTTTTGAGCTAAGGAGGGCTCCCATGTCAGTGAGAATGCAGTTGGGACTCCAGTTGGCCTGGCAGGTGCTTTTTCCAAGGGAACCTGTTCTGTGGCCAGGTCTGCAGATGGGAATTGGTACCCCTCTCCCATAGATGGGAGTTCTCTGAACTCCTGAAAAAACCTTCAGCTTCTGTCACCTGTCCGCTTCTTAAATCCATGGGACAGAAATGGGACTAGTCAGCTAGAAAAGGTGTGACATTTTCTGTTTTCTGTATTTTTGCGTGCATGATTGCTCACTGATAGTGATTTGCCAACTTGGAGAGCTGGTGACATGCTCACTGGCTGTAGCTCTTTGTGGTTGCAAGTTAAGAGGCAATGCAGTTGACAGACCAAAGCAACATGGCAGCTTCTCCAAGGAGTCCTGGCTGCTGAGTAACTGCAATCATGACCTGGCTTTCTTGCCACCATGGAAGGGCTCCTTTGGAGCCCTCCCGGGGTTGCCTGGCTGGCAATGTGGCATCCACAGCTAGGGAGGTTTGATGAGGGTTGGAAATGTGTGTATACTGCTGCAGCTGTGGCAAGAAGTGAGCCAATCTGGAGAGGATTCAGTCATCTCCAGCTGGAAGTTGTCAGGACATAACTGATGTGTGAAATGAGGATATTGGAGTAGTTCATGTGTGCTGGAGTTGGGGAGATGTTGGGCTGGAGGGTTCCTGCTTATCTGTGCAAGGCTGGAAGAGCGTTGTCATACTTGGTCAGGGTTGTAGACGGACTGCATGAGCCTGTTTTTTGGGAAAGCCCAAATTATGGTGGAAGGATGATAGTCACCAAGAGTTAGGATTTTCAACAGAGCCTGCAAATCAACAGTTGTATGAGTCCAGGGGCTGTAATTTGTCACTTGTGACAAAGTGACAAAGAGCGGTCACAGGCCTTGATGGTCACAGGCTGTAAGTCAGCAACAGAGTTAAGTGTAGGCTTAAATCATAATGAAATCTCTGGAATTTAGGCCCCTTTTTGTAGTGAAGCGTGTCCTTCAGTGCCTTGGCAGGCTGAACCTCCAAGGAATCACTGTTGTGATCCCTGCAGACCATTCAGTCTCTGCCCTATGCTTTCCAGGAAAATTTCCTCTCCTGAGGAGATGACATTTATCCACGGGACCAAAGAGCAAAACACTCATCATCTCAGTGTTTAGAAAAGGGATGGGTGCTAGGGAGATCTTTTTTTTTTGTGACCATGATGAACTTTAAACATCAGGCTACCATCTCACCATCAGGTGAGACTTGCCTCCGTGTCTACAAGCCATGAGGAACTTTTTGGCTGTCTTTTTGTTGCTGGTGGAGAAGCCTCACAGGCAGCTCAGGAAAGCTGTTTATAAATGTCTAAAGGATGGGTGTCAAGAGGTTGGGGCCAGACTCTCTTCAGTGGTGCCCAGCGATAGGACAAGGGGCAATGGGCACAAGCTGGAACACAGGAGGTTCCACTTAAACATGAGGGAAAACTTCTTTACTGTGAGGGTGATGGAGCACTGGAACAGGCTGCCCAGAGAGGTTGTGGAGTCTCCTTCTCTGGAGATACTCAAAACCCGCCTGGACGCCTTCCTGTGTGACCTGCTCTAGGTGAACCTGCTTTGGCAGGGGGGTTGGACTAGATGATCTCCTGAGGTCCCTTCCAACCCCCACCATTCTGTGATTCTGTGAAGCAGAATCGCCGTCTCTGGAGCACAAAGGGGGTCCCAGGCATGCAGGCCCAGGTTTTGCTCCTGCCCATGCCATCCAGGGTGGTCCTGGGCTTGCTGAGACTCTCTTGGAGAATGCTGATGGGAGCAGTGGTTTTGCCCTGTGGTCAGTTAAGTCTCAGGGCTGGTGGTTATGCTCCACTAAAACTACTGGTCAGTTCTCCAACTGGCCTCCTTTGCTTACCCTCAAGACCAATTTGGCTGGTTAACAGAGAAGAGAGACTGTGAGAGCCTAATGGTGTGTCTCTGGCACCCGAGCCTGTGGCTTTCTTGTGGCTTTCTCATCTGGAAGAGCTCCTGCCTTCATTTTATCTGATTTTGTCTCTTCTGTCAAATGAGAGCAGCCACGGTGGCTGTGTCAAACAGGGCTTGGTTTGTCTTGTGGGAGACTTAGACCCTGCTTGCTGCTTCCAGTAGGATTTAGTTGACCTGGGAGCAGATCACTGTCCTAGAATTTTTTTTATTTTTTTTTTACCTTGGAAGCTATTCCACTTGTCTCCAGAGCGATGAATCACCCCTGGCACTGTGCCCAGGGGATGTCCAAGATGTCCATTCCTTCTACCTGAGGCAGACCAGGGCAAATCCTGGTGACACTGCTGTGGGCAGCCCCTCTTATTTAACAGTCTGCATCTGCTGGTGTGTGGGCAAGGGTTTATTTTTACCTGAGGACCTCCCCATGGAGATCCAGCTCACATCAGTGGATTGCAAACAGAGGTGATCCCATGGAGACTGTGAGACTTGAACCCAGAGTCCTTCCTTTGCACCTGGCCTCGATTTGTGTGGCAGCCCATCTGCTCCTGGCACAGAGCAGCACATGGAGATGGATGGAAAGGGAGGCACTCAGCTAGAGCATGGGATGCTGTGGCTCCTACCAGAGCCTGCTGATAGCACCCGCCCACGAATCGGGTGATTTTACGTCCATCTTCATGTTGTTCCAAGGCAATGAGTGGTTTTTATTTGAAGAGTATTAATTTAATGTTACTGAAGCCTTAAGGAAAGGCATGGTGGGCCAAGCCCCGCTAGTTTTGCTCACATTTCACAGGGCTAAGGAGGGTGAGATTTGATCCTCTTTGGACGGATCTCTACTCAGAGGGTGACTGTGGGGGAGAGAAAAGAGGCAAGGGAATTACAACACCGAAAAAAAATCCTAGCTCTGTCCTGAGCCTTTTTGCAATAAGACACTTCAGGGCGTGAGTTATGATGCTGTAATTCACACCTCCTGTGTTTCGTGGCATTCAGCCGAGTGCTTCGTGCCCTGCACACGTCGTGTGAATGATTTCAGCTCAACTTGCCCCCTGGCCAGCTCAGCCCTCAAGCGGAGATGGCTGCACGGAGATGGCTGCAGGGCTCCTTCCGCTGCTTTTTATTTCATCTTTCCCTTTGGCAACCAAAGCTGTGTGTGTTCAGGGCAGGCACTGCATCTCCCTATTCCAAGTTGACTTTACTGTCTCCTTACCTGTAAGCAGATCCCTTGTCCTAGCAAAAAACCAAGGATGCGTTAGATACTATAGAAGCTGCACATTGCCCTGTTGTGTTTGCACTGCTCCTGATACCTGCTGAAAACATTTCAGGCAGTAAGGGTTGGTGTCTGGGAGCAGCAAGTAAGGTTTGAAGTCTGAAATGGGTCAAGAAGTTGTTGAGCACATCCATCTTTATCTCAGTCTTCTGCTTCAAATGCATTCTGTAAGAGCGAATGCTTAGGGGAAGGATTTTCAGATCAGCTCATTATTAACAAAAGGCTTGGCAGGAGATGCGTTCTTCCTGCAGCTCACTTCAGGGATGGAGTAACCTATTTGCTGCCCTTGGGTGGGACAAAAGTTGTTGCTTGCTTGTCTGTCTCAGGACACCTGTGGCGTAGCAGAACATTTCTGTGTCCTTCAGCCAAACTGACTGTCCAACCCATGAGCCCCATCACATGCCTGTGCCTGAGGATGTGTTGGCAAAGCAGTTGCATGTTGAGATCACTGCTCTGAAGCCAACAACTGTGCCAAGAGGAAAGGCTTATGAGGAAAGGCTGAGGGAGCTGGGTCTCTTTAGCTTGGAAAAGAGGAGACTGAGGGGAGACCTAATTAATGTTTACAAATATGTTAAGGGCAAATGTCATGAGGATGGAGCCAGGCTCTTCTCAGTGATGCCCAACTATAGGACAAGGAGCAATGGGTGTGAGCTGGAACACAGGAGGTTCCGCTTAAACTTGAGAAAAAACTACTTTACAGTGAGGGTGACAGAGCACTGGGACAGGCTGCCCAGGGAGGGTGTGGAGTCTCCTTCTCTGGAGACATTCAAGACCTGACTGGACGCCTTCCTGTGTAAAATTGTTTAGGTTCCTGCTCCGGCAGGGGGATTGGACTAGATGATCTTTTGAGGTCCCTTCCAATCCCCAACATTCTGTGATTCTGTGATTCTGTGATTCAAGAGGAAGCATCTCTTAAAAAATGCCTGTCCTCTTCCCATACTCCGTGAGCACAAGTTACTGCCTGTCCAAGGTCACCACGTGCAGGAGCTGCCTCATCCATGCTGTGCCTGTGGGGGCTGTTGGTGCACTGGCAGTCAGACCTGGCCTGCTGTCAGAGTTATTATCTTCTTCATGGTAAATTATAGTGGTGCCTCCAGCTCTTTCCTGACTTAGCACTTCATAAATTGGAATTTTAAATCACTCTGGGGATCCAGGTTAAAAACTTTCAATACTTTGAATGAGGATTGGAGTTAAATCCTCATTTTTCAAAAGGGTCTGGCCCTTGGAAGTGTTACATCGCTAGCAGTTGGACCCAGTGGCTGTGACAGAGACTTGTGGTGTTCAGAAGTCCCATCAAGCAGAGCAGCCGCATCCAAGTGATGCTGTGCCAGAGCTAATGTGCCCTGCTCTCTGGTGTGAGTGGGGCTGACCCAGCCAAGCTGCTTTGTGGACCACCATGGACTGAGAGTGCTGCATCATGGAGGAGACAAAGGTCAGTGTCAATTTGGGCATTTCTGCATCATGTAGACCTTTCCTTACTGTACCTCCACCTTCACTTCAGTCTTGTAGACATTAGATGTCTGACCAGCATAGGGTCCTCCTGCAGACATAGGAAGAGGCACCTCCGGAGAAGGATGTCTACCCTAGCCACGTACCTAGAGAAGAATCTGAGATGAGTAGCTTTGACTAGTTTGAGATCCTGACTTTGGGGTGCATAAAACTAGGACTTTTCCCCTAAATCCTGCCTAGCAAATTACTGCTGTCTGCAGACGCTGTGTATATCGAGTGCAGCTATATTAGTTCTTTAAAACCTGCTGTTACAGACAGTAATTTTTCTGGGTTTTGGGTGGTCACTTCAGCAGATTTAATAGAGCTTCTCTCTGTGTAACTTTAATAATTCCCTTTAAGTGGCTAAGAGTGGGAGAACAGGCTTGGGGACTGAAAGGAAGAGGTTTGTTTATTGTTCCAAGGCACCATAAACCCTGAATTTGACAGAAATGTAAACACATACAGTCATTTTGCTGATTCATGTTTTATTACTGGTTTTGATAGAACATATAATATAGGCATGGCCCTAAAAGGCTTATTTCTAAGGTGACACATGCTGACTTGCAGCCGCATACTCTCCTTCCAAAAATGAGTAACTCCTGGAGTATGTGTGGCTTGTGGCTGGGTTGTGATAGGTAAACATGAAGGAATTAGTGTGGTCACCATCCCTGCTACCCCTGGCAGCTGTGACAGAAAGTGCATTACGAAACAGTGGAGTTTGTTACGGACGGAAGCTGAGTGAGTGACAAAGCCCAGCCCAGGGTGATGGAAAATCTCCGGGGATGTTCTCCCCAGCACTGAAAGGGCCCAGGCTGGCAGGGGGGAGCAAAGGCAATGGCTTGTGCCAGTATGAGCCAGGCATGGAGGTTGTTTTGGTGATCATGTCATTTAGAAGTGTGGTTACAACTGCTGATGACAGCCACATCCCCACATTTTACATCCTTTTATAGATCCCAGAGGGACCTTGACAGGCTTGAGAGG